>NC_052328.1:33307233-33329733 GCF_016432855.1 Salvelinus namaycush
TGAGCCCGTAGAGAACAACCTGTCCTGATAATGCCTGAGCCCGTAGAGAACTACCTGTCCTGATAATGCTGAGCCCGTAGAGAACAACCTGTCCTGATAATGTTGAGCCCGTAGAGAACTACCTGTCCTGATAATGCTGAGCCCGTAGAGAACAACCTGTCCTGATAATGCTGAGCCCGTAGAGAACAACCTGTCCTGATAATGTTGAGCCCGTAAAGAACAACCTGTCCTGATAATGTTGAGCCCGTAGAGAACTACCTGTCCTGATAATGCTGAGCCCGTAGAGAACTACCTGTCCTGATAATGCTGAGCCCGTAGAGAACTACATGTCCTGATAATGCTGAGCTCGTAGAGAACTACCTGTCCTGATAATGCTGAGCCCGTAGAGAACTACCTGTCCTGATAATGTTGAGCCCGTAGAGAACTACCTGTCCTGATAATGCTGAGCCTGTAGAGAACTACCTGGCCTGATAATGTTGAGCCCGTAGAGAACTACCTGTCCTGATAATGTTGCCCGTAGAGAACTACCTGTCCTGATAATGTCGAGCCAATCACCAACCTCCCCCTCTAATCACCAACCATCCCCTCTAATCACCAACCTCCCCCTCTAACCTCCCCCTCTAATCACCATCTCCCCTCTAATCACCAATCTCCCCTTTAATCACCAATCATGCCCTCTAACCTCCCCCTCTAATCATCAACTTCCCCTCTAATCACCAACCTCCCCCTCTAACCTCCCCCTCTAATCACCAACCTCCCCCTCTAATCACCAACCTCCCCCTCTAATCACCAACCTCCCCCTCTAACCTCCCCCTCTAATCACCAACCTCCCCCTCTAATCACCATCTCCCCTCTAATCACCAATCTCCCCTTTAATCACCAATCATGCCCTCTAACCTCCCCCTCTAATCATCAACTTCCCCTCTAATCACCAACCTCCCCCTCTAATCACCGACCTCCCCCTCTAATCACCAACCATCCCCTCTAACCTCCCCCTCTAATCACCAACCTCCCCCTCTAATCACCAACCATCCCCTCTAACCTCCCCCTCTAATCACCAAATCCTCGGTGTGAAAGAGCAGTGGAAGTTATAGTCCTACTGCAGCATTGACCTATAGGCTGTGAGTTCCATGTGCTAATTTCATTAGCCGCCAATGGATCACGGTGTATCAATGTGTCCATATGGCAGAGGATGGATCAATGTGTCCATATGGCAGAGGATGGATCAATGTGTCCATATGGCAGAGGCTGGATCAATGTGTCCATATGGCAGAGGCTGGATCAATGTGTCCATATGGCAGAGGCTGGATCAATGTGTCCATATGGCAGAGGCTGGATCAATGTGTCCATATGGCAGAGGATGGATCACTGTGTCAGAGGCTGGATCAATGTGTCAGAGGGTGGATCAATGTGTCAGAGGGTGGATCAATGTGTCAGAGGCTGGATCAATGTGTCAGAGGCTGGATCAATGTGTCAGAGGCTGGATCACTGTGTCAGAGGCTGGATCACTGTGTCAGAGGCTGGATCACTGTGTCAGAGGCTGGATCACTGTGTCAGAGGCTGGATCACTGTGTCAGAGGCTGGATCACTGTGTCAGAGGCTGGATCACTGTGTCAGAGGCTGGATCACTGTGTCAGAGGCTGGATCACTGTGTCAGAGGCTGGATCAATGTGTCAGAGGCTGGATCAATGTGTCAGAGGCTGGATCAATGTGTCAGAGGCTGGATCAATGTGTCAGAGGCTGGATCAATGTGTCAGAGGCTGGATCAATGTGTCAGAGGCTGGATCAATGTGTCAGAGGCTGGATCAATGTGTCAGAGGCTGGATCAATGTGTCAGAGGCTGGATCAATATGGCAGAGGCTGGATCAATGTGTCCATATGGCAGAGGCTGGATCAATGTGTCCATATGGCAGAGGCTGGATCAATGTGTCCATATGGCAGAGGATGGATCACTGTGTCCATATGGCAGAGGATGGATCACTGTGTCCATATGGCAGAGGATGGATCACTGTGTCCATATGGCAGAGGCTGGATCACTGTGTCCATATGGCAGAGGATGGATCACTGTGTCAGAGGCTGGATCAATGTGTCAGAGGCTGGATCAATGTGTCAGAGGCTGGATCAATGTGTCAGAGGCTGGATCAATGTGTCAGAGGCTGGATCAATGTGTCAGAGGCTGGATCAATGTGGCAGAGGCTGGATCAATGTGGCAGAGGCTGGATTAATGTGTCCATATGGCAGAGGATGGATCAATGTGTCCATATGGCAGAGGCTGGATCAATGTGTCCATATGGCAGAGGATGGATCACTGTGTCCATATGGCAGAGGATGGATCACTGTGTCCATATGGCAGAGGATGGATCACTGTGTCCATATGGCAGAGGCTGGATCACTGTGTCCATATGGCAGAGGATGGATCACTGTGTCAGAGGCTGGATCAATGTGTCAGAGGCTGGATCAATGTGTCAGAGGCCGGTGATTTTGACTTTTAACTTTTAAGATTTGTAGCATTTTAATTGAGATTTTTATGATTAACCATGTGACAATGATTTTGAGAAACGAGAAGGTTATTATTGAAATGAAACAGGAAAATGCGCATATGAAAATCACAACTGACACGCGGAGCGGTGGAAATGGTCAAAAACATCTGCAGCTTCGCCAAACTTGACACTCGCACGCCGTGAGTAGAACATATGTGCCTCCACGTTTCCACGGTCAGATTTAGCGTACAGGCTCCTTTGAAGCAAGGTAAGACATGCTTCATAATATAAAATAAAACATTCAGGTTTCAAACAATGAAGTATTTTCAAAGTGCCTCCTGCCTCCAGCTCACATTGTAGAGGGGGGGGGGGGGGGCGCTGTCACCTGCACTTCAATGGTGAATGAGAGACACGCTTCAACTACCAGCTGAGAAATAAAAATAGCTATTTTTAATCGTGCACCAAAACTGTGTTTAACACGTGGTTGCATTTAGCATTTTGGCACAATGAATGGGCTTGTTTAAAGCATGTTGTACTTCAGCAGCAACCAGCTGAGGAGATGCCCCTCAAAATAGTCTCTGAATGATGTGCGCGTGTGATAGTTGTGTTGGATAAATAAGATACATGATGACCAATGAAAATACACACAGGTCAATTTAATTTCCGCTAAATTATGCAAATTACCTATAGACCGATAAGCATGACGTGTGTGTATCTGTGTTTATCTTCGTGTGTGTGTGTGTGTGTGTGTGTGTGTGTGTGTGTGTGTGTGTGTGTGTGTGTGTGTGTGTGTAACCTTATGCGAGTTACACAAGGCCCCCCCAACCCTGAGACACAGAGTGACTTGGGAGCTCTTTCAGAAACAAGGACACTGTTGTTCCCTGCATTCTTTCTGCTTGTCTGCCCCCTCTATCCCCCTCTCCTCCGTTCTCCCCCCTCTATCCCCCCCTCTCTGCCCCCTCTATCCCCCCTCTATCCCCCTCTCCTCCGTTCTCCCCACTCTATCCCCCCTCTATCCCCCTCTCCTCCGTTCTCCCCCCTCTATCCCCCTCTCCTCTGTTCTCCCCCCCTCTCTCCCCCCTCTATCCCCCCTCTAGTCCCCGTCTTCTCCGTTCTCCATCCCTCTTCACCCCCTCTCGCTACAAAATACTGCCTCATGACTCCTTGTCGAACAGCAATTTATAATGAGTTAAACCTTCCATTTTGTTGAGTTGTGGAGGTGGGGTTCAGTTCTCTTGGGTAAACTCTAAATTAACTTGGATATGATACGATAAGCCTATCTTTCCCATTCAGTTTGGGTTGAGGGGATATTTGCTATGTTGCCCCTTTAACTTTGTCAAAACTCTAGAATACTCAACAAAATACTCAACTGGTGGTACCGGGCTGGGGACACGCACCTCATACTCACTAACATCCCCCTCACTAACATTCCTCATCCCAGCCCCCTCCCAACCCCCTGGCTAACATTCCTCCTCCCAACCCCCTCACTAACATTCCTCCTCCCAACCCCCTCACCAACATTCCTCATCCCAGCCCCCTCCCAACCCCCTGGCTAACATTCCTCCTCCCAGCCCCCTCCCAACCCCCTGGCTAACATTCCTCATCCCAGCCCCCTCCCAACCCCCTCACTAACATTCCTCATCCCAGCCCCCTCCCAACCCCCTCACTAACATTCCTCATCCCAGCCCCCTCCCAACCCCCTCACTAACATTCCTCCTCCCAACCCCCTCCCAACCCCCTCACTAACATTCCTCATCCCAGCCACCTCCCAACCCCCTCACTAACATTCCTCATCCCAGCCCCCTCCCAACCCCCTGGCTAACATTCCTCCTCCCAACCCCTCGCTAACATTCCTCCTCCCAACCCCCTCCCAACCCCCTGGCTAACATTCCTCCTCCCAACCCCTCGCTAACATTCCTCCTCCCAACCCCCTCACTAACATTCCTCCTCCCAACCCCCTCACTAACATTCCTCCTCCCAACCCCCTCCCAACCCCCTCACTAACATTCCTCCTCCCAACCCCCTGGCTAACATTCCTCCTCCCAACCCCCTCACTAACATTCCTCATCCCAGCCACCTCCCAACCCCCTCACTAACATTCCTCATCCCAGCCCCCTCCCAACCCCCTGGCTAACATTCCTCCTCCCAACCCCTCGCTAACATTCCTCCTCCCAACCCCCTCCCAACCCCCTGGCTAACATTCCTCCTCCCAACCCCTCGCTAACATTCCTCCTCCCAACCCCCTCACTAATATTCCTCCTCCCAACCCCCTCACTAACATTCCTCCTCCCAACCCCCTCCCAACCCCCTCACTAACATTCCTCCTCCCAACCCCCTGGCTAACATTCCTCCTCCCAACCCCCTCACTAACATTCCTCCTCCCAACCCCCTCACTAACATTCCTCATCCCAGCCCCCTCCCAACCCCCTCACTAACATTCCTCCTCCCAACCCCCTCACTAACATTCCTCATCCCAGCCCCCTCCCAACCCCCTCACTAACATTCCTCCTCCCAACCCCCTCACTAACATTCCTCATCCCAGCCCCCTCCCAACCCCCTCACTAACATTCCCCCTCCCAACCCCCTCACTAACATTCCTCCTCCCAACCCCCTCACTAACATTCCTCCTCTCAACCCCCTGACTAACATTCCTCCTCCCAACCCCCTCACTAACATTCCTCCTCCCAACCCCCTCACTAACATTCCTCATCCCAGCCCCCTCCCAACCCCCTCACTAACATTCCTCCTCCCAACCCCCTCACTAACATTCCTCATCTCGAACCCCTCACTAACATTCCTCCTCCCAACCCCCTCACTAACATTCCTCCTCCCAGCCCCCTCCCAACCCCCTCACTAACATTCCTCCTCTCAACCCCCTGGCTAACATTCCTCCTCCCAACCCCCTGACTAACATTCTGCCTCCCAACCCCCTGACTAAAATTCCTCCTCTCAACCCCCTCGCTAACATTCCTCATCCCAACCCCCTGGCTAACATTCCTCCTCCCAACCCCCTCACTAACATTCCTCCTCTCAACCCCCTCACTAACATTCCTCATCCCAGCCCCCTCCCAACCCCCTCACTAACATTCCTCCTCCCAACCCCCTCACTAACATTCCTCCTCCCAACCCCCTCACTAACATTCCTCCTCCCAACCCCCTCACTAACATTCCTCCTCCCAACCCCCTCCCAACCCCCTCACTAACATTCCTCCTCCCAACCCCCTCACTAACATTCCTCCTCCCAACCCCCTCACTAACATTCCTCCTCCCAGCCCCCTCCCAACCCCCTCACTAACATTCCTCCTCTCAACCCCCTGACTAAAATTCCTCCTCTCAACCCCCTCGCTAACATTCCTCATCCCAACCCCCTGACTAACATTCCTCCTCCCAACCCCCTGGCTAACATTCCTCCTCTCAACCCCCTGACTAACATTCCTCCTCTCAACCCCCTGACTAACATTCCTCCTCCCAACCCCCTGGCTAACATTCCTCCTCCCAAACCCCTGGCTAACATTCCTCCTCCCAAACCCCTCACTAACATTCCTCCTCCCAACCCCCTGGCTAACATTCCTCCTCCCAACCCCCTGGCTAACATTCCTCCTCCCAACCCCCTGGCTAACATTCCTCCTCCCAACCCCCTGGCTAACATTCCTCCTCCCAAACCCCTGGCTAACATTCCTCCTCCCAAACCCCTCACTAACATTCCTCCTCCCAACCCCCTGACTAAAATTCCTCCTCTCAACCCCCTGGCTAACATTCCTCCTCTCAACCCCCTGGCTAACATTCCTCCTCTCAACCCCCTGGCTAACATTCCTCCTCTCAACCCCCTGGCTAACATTCCTCTTCCCATCCCCATCATAAGCCACTCCTAGGTTATTGAGTCCACCATGTTTTGTTTTTGTTGTCCCGGGTAACATCCCAAATGGCACCCTATTGCCTACATAGTGCAATACTTTCATGTAGTGTATATATAGACAATATGGTGGCATTTGGGACTCAGGCCTGGGACGGAGGGAGGGAGAGAGAGCTCATTGTTTTGACTGGGGCTGTGGAGGGAGGGGGAGAGAGAGAGAGAGCTCATTGTTTTGACTGGGGCTGTGGAGGGGGAGAGAGAGAGAGAGCTCAGTGTTTTGACTGGGGCTGTGGAGGGGGGGAGAGAGAGAGCTCAGTGTTTTGACTGGGGCTGTGGAGGGAGGGGGAGAGAGAGAGCTCAGTGTTTTGACTGGGGCTGTGGAGGGGGAGAGAGAGAGAGAGCTCAGTGTTTTGACTGGGGCTGTGGAGGGAGGGGGAGAGAGAGAGCTCAGGGTTTTGACTGGGGCTGTGGAGGGGGAGAGAGAGAGAGCTCAGTGTTTTGACTGGGGCTGTGGAGGGAGGGGGAGAGAGAGCTCAGTGTTTTGACTGGGGCTGTGGAGGGAGGGAGAGAGAGAGAGCTCAGTGTTTTGACTGGGGCTGTGGAGGGGGAGAGAGAGAGAGCTCAGTGTTTTGACTGGGGCTGTGGAGGGAGGGAGAGAGAGAGAGCTCAGTGTTTTGACTGGGGCTGTGGAGGGGGAGAGAGAGGGAGCTCAGTGTTTTGACTGGGGCTGTGGAGGGAGGGAGAGAGAGAGAGCTCACTGTTTTGACTGGGGCTGTGGAGGGAGGGGGAGAGAGAGCTCAGTGTTTTGACTGGGGCTGTGGAGGGAGGGAGAGAGAGAGAGTTCAGTGTTTTGCCTGGGGCTGTGGAGGGAGGGAGGGAGCTCAGTGTTTTGCCTGGGGCTGTGGAGGGAGGGAGGGAGGGCTCAGTGTTTTGCCTGGGGCTGTGGAGGGAGGGAGGGAGCTCAGTGTTTTGCCTGGGGCTGTGGAGGAGGGAGGGAGGGAGGGAGCTCAGTGTTTTGCCTGGGGCTGTGGAGGGAGGGAGCTCAGTGTTTTGTCTGGGGCTGTGGAGGGAGGGAGGGAGCTCAGTGTTTTGTCTGGGGCTGTGGAGGGAGGGAGGGAGCTCAGTGTTTTGTCTGGGGCTGTGGTGTATACCACCCTGTATACCACCCTTCAATTAAGTTTTACATTGTCACATCTAAATGTATTTTAGCTAGCTAGCTACATTTATAGGATCCTCATTATGAGTCTGAGACACTTTGAGCATCATAATCCCATTTGCCACCTCTAAAATGAATGTTGTCTATATGTATTTGTTAGCTAGCTAGCATACAAGAGTAGTACTTTTCAATCGCATGCCTGGGGAGGCAGGTAGCCTAGTGGTTAGAGCGTTGGACTAGTAACCGAAAGGTTGTAAAATCGAATCCCCCAGCTGACAAAGTACAAATCTGTCATTCTGCCCCTGAACAAGGCAGTTAACCCACTGTTGCTAGGCTGTCATTGTGAATATGAATTTGTTCTTAAACCTTTCTGAAATCCCCATCCCGGATCTGGGATTTCTGTCATTAAAAACCCTGACTAGCATAGCGTAGCCTAGCGCCAGAGGGTAATCATAAAATATAATTTCATGAAATCACAAGTGCAATATTGCAAAACACAGCTTAGCCTTTTGTTAATCCATCTGTCGTCTCAGATTTTGAAATTATGCTTTCCAGCGAAAGCAATACTTGCATTTGTGTAAATGTATCGATCGCTCGACAAAACAATAAGAACAGCTAGCGCCAGGTAACTCGGTAACAAAAACCAGCAAAGCAATCAAATTAATCGTTTACCTTTGTTGATCTTCGGTTGGTTTCACTGACTTGTCTAGTTAAATAAAGGTATAAAAAAATGCAGTCATGTTGATTAAATTGGACGCTTTGCTGCCACCGGAGTTTGACACGTGACTACAGTTTGCATTGAATTGTGGGTCATAACAACCCCGCGATAGTAGTTCACTTGCTCCCTCGAGCTAAATCGATGGCCGAGGGGGTAACGTTTGTGAATTGGACCTCCACTTAAGATGGCAATCACACTGCATCCGGTTTCGACAGGGATACTCTGAGGGAAAGTGGCTGGGCTGAGGGGGGGGGGGGGGGGTCAAAATTACACGATTGGACTGCAACCTGGATCTTTTCACATGTCTTTTAGCCAAGGCAGGTCTGTCAAAGATAAATGCCACAGCCTCTATGGTTCTACTTTTCTCTCCTCCTTTCTCCTCCGTTCTCTTGGCCGGGGTTAGATACACACTGAACTTGTCTGTTTCTTTCAGCCTGATATACCTGGCCAACCCCCCCTTCCCCCAGTTCTCTGGCTGTGTGTGAGTGGTGAGTGTTGAATGAGTGACGTGAAGCGGTGTAGCCTGTTCCAACCCTGAGGGCTGGTTGACCTGTGTATTGATAAGATCCTGTGTGTGTCTGTCAGTGCCCAGCATGGCAGTTGGGATATGAGGTCACTCAGAGCTGACCTCAGAGCACCTGTGTCCTGTGTTACCCAACCATCCGTTTAACTCACCGTTGTGTGTGTACTTTTAACTTACTGCTAGCCGTGTGGTTCTGAGGTACTGCTAGCCGTGTGGTTCTGAGGTAATACTAGCCGTGTTGTGGCTCTGAGGTAATGCTAGCCGTGTTGTGGTTCCGAGGTAATGTTAGCCGTGTGTGGTTCTGAGGTAATGCTAGCCGTGTTGTGGTTCCGAGGTCATGCTAGCCGTGTTGTGGTTCCGAGGTCATGCTAGCCGTGTTGTGGTTCCGAGGTAATACTAGCCGTGTGGTTCTGAGGTAATACTAGCCGTGTTGTGGTTCTGAGGTACTGCTAGCCGTGTGGTTCTGAGGTAATACTAGCCGTGTTGTGGTTCTGAGGTAATACTAGCCGTGTGTGGTTCTGAGGTACTGCTAGCCGTGTGGTTCTGAGGTACTGCTAGCCGTGTGGTTCTGAGGTACTGCTAGCCGTGTGGTTCTGAGGTACTGCTAGCCGTGTGGTTCTGAGGTAATACTAGCCGTGTGTGGTTCTGAGGTACTGCTAGCCATGTGGTTCCGAGGTGATGCTAGCCGTGTTGTGGTTCCGAGGTGATGCTAGCCGTGTTGTGGTTCCGAGGTCATGCTAGCCGTGTTGTGGTTCCGAGGTGATGCCAGCCGTGTTGTGGTTCCGAGGTGATGCCAGCCGTGTTGTGGTTCCGAGGTGATGCTAGCCGTGTGGTTCCGAGGTCATGCTTGCCGTGTTGTGGTTCCGAGGTCATGCTTGCCGTGTTGTGGTTCCGAGGTAATGCTAGCCGTGTTGTGGTTCCGAGGTAATGCTAGCCGTGTTGTGGTTCCGAGGTACTGCTAGCCGTGTTGTGGTTCCGAGGTAATGCTAGCCGTGTTGTGGTTCCGAGGTAATGCTAGCCGTGTTGTGGTTCCGAGGTAATGCTAGCCGTGCTGTGGTTCCGAGGTAATGCTAGCCGTGCTGTGGTTCCGAGGTAATGCTAGCCGTGTTGTGGTTCCGAGGTAATGTTAGCCGTGTGTGGTTCCGAGGTAATGCTAGCCGTGTTGTGGTTCCGAGGTCATGCTAGCCGTGTTGTGGTTCCGAGGTCATGCTAGCCGTGTTGTGGTTCCGAGGTACTGCTAGCCGTGTTGTGGTTATTTTGGACTGCTAGCCATGATGTGGTTATTACGTACTGTTAGCCGTGTTGTGGCTCTGAGGGACGGCTAGCCGTGTTGTGGCTCTGAGGGACGGCTAGCCGTGTTGTGGCTCTGAGGGACGGCTTGCCGTGTTGTGGCTCTGAGGTACTGCTAGCCGTGTTGTGGCTCTGAGGTACTGCTAGCCGTGTTGTGGCTCTGAGGTACTGCTAGCCGTGTTGTGGCTCTGAGGTACTGCTAGCCGTGTTGTGGCTGGGTTGGTACAGCTAGCCGTGTTGTGGCTCTGAGGTACTGCTAGCCGTGTTGTGGTTCTGTGGTACTACTAGCCGTGTTGTGGTTCTGTGGTACTACTAGCCGTGTTGTGGCTCTGAGGTACTACTAGCCGTGTTGTGGCTCTGTGGTACTGCTAGCCGTGTTGTGGCTGGGTTGGTACTGCTAACCGTGTTGTGGCTCTGAGGTACTACTAGCCGTGTTGTGGCTCTGAGGTACTGCTAGCCGTGTTGTGGCTGGGTTGGTACTGCTAACCGTGTTGTGGCTCTGAGGTACTGCTAACCGTGTTGTGGTTCTGTGGTACTGCTAGCCGTGTTGTGGCTGGGTTGGTACTGCTAACCGTGTTGTGGCTCTGAGGTACTGCTAGCCGTGTTGTGATTCTGTGGTACTGCTAACCGTGTTGTGGTACTACTAGCCGTGTTGTGGCTGGGTTGGTACTGCTAACCGTGTTGTGGCTCTGAGGTACTGCTAACCGTGTTGTGGTTCTGTGGTACTGCTAGCCGTGTTGTGGCTGGGTTGCTACTGCTAACCGTGTTGTGGCTCTGAGGTACTGCTAACCGTGTTTTGGTTCTGTGGTACTGCTAGCCGTGTTGTGGTTCTGTGGTACTGCTAGCCGTGTTGTGGCTGGGTTGGTACTGCTAACCGTGTTGTGGTTCTGTGGTACTGCTAGCCGTGTTGTGGCTGGGTTGCTACTGCTAACCGTGTTGTGGTTCTGTGATTCTGCTAACCGTGTTGTGGTTCTGTGGTACTGCTAGCCGTGTTGTGGCTGGGTTGGTACTGCTAACCGTGTTGTGGTTCTGTGCTACTGCTAACCGTGTTGTGGCTCTGAGGTACTGCTAACCGTGTTGTGGTTCTGTGGTACTGCTAACCGTGTTGTGGTTCTGTGGTACTGCTAGCCGTGTTGTGGTTCTGTGGTACTGCTAACCGTGTTGTGGTTTTGTGGTACTGCTAACCGTGTTGTGGTTCTGTGGTACTGCTAACCGTGTTGTGGTTCTGTGGTACTGCTAACCGTGTTGTGGCTGGGTTGGTACTGCTAACCGTGTTGTGGTTCTGTGCTACTGCTAACCGTGTTGTGGCTCTGTGGTACTGCTAACCGTGTTGTGGTTCTGTGGTATTGCTAGCCGTGTTGTGGTTCTGTGGTACTGCTAGCCATGTTGTGGCTGGGTTGGTACTGCTAACCGTGTTGTGGTTCTGTGGTACTGCTAGCCGTGTTGTGGCTGGGTTGCTACTGCTAACCGTGTTGTGGCTGGGTTGCTACTGCTAACCGTGTTGTGGTTCTGTGATACTGCTAGCCGTGTTGTGGCTGGGTTGGTACTGCTAACCGTGTTGTGGTTCTGTGGTACTGCTAGCCGTGTTGTGGCTGGGTTGGTACTGCTAACTGTGGTGTGGTTCTGTGGTACTGCTAGCCGTGTTGTGGCTGGGTTGGTACTGCTAACCGTGTTGTGGTTCTGTGGTACTGCTAGCCGTGTTGTGGCTGGGTTGGTACTGCTAACCGTGTTGTGGTTCTGTGGTACTGCTAGCCGTGTTGTGGCTGGGTTGGTACTGCTAACCGTGTTGTGGTTCTGTGGTACTGCTAGCCGTGTTGTGGCTGGGTTGGTACTGCTAACTGTGTTGTGGTTCTGTGGTACTGCTAGCCGTGTTGTGGCTGGGTTGGTACTGCTAACTGTGGTGTGGTTCTGTGGTACCTGGTCAGCTATTTTAGTGTTGAATGTGCGTTCCTAAGTAAAGTACAGTAAAGTGTTATTAACTGTACGTTTGCTTATCCCATGTGTAACTCTGTGTCGTTGTTTTTGTCGCACTGCTTTGCTTTATCTTGGCCAGGTCGCAGTTGTAAATGAGAACTTGTTCTCAACTGGCCTACCCGGTTAAATAAAGGTGAAATAAATTACATTAAAAAAAAATAAAAAAAAAACAGAAGAGTTTGAGAGGATGTAAAGTTATACAATGCCTGTAAAATTACATTATGATGCAATCTTTTGATATGCCATGTCTCTCTCCTCTCCCTCTCTTTCTTTCCCTCCTTCCCTCTCTCTCCCCCTCTCCCTCACTCTATCCCCCTCTCCCTCGCTCTCTCCCTCTCCCCTCCCTCACTTCCCATCTCCTTCCTTCCCTCTCTCCCCTCCCTCACTTCCCATCTCCTTCCTTCCCTCTCTCCCCTCCCTCACTTCCCATCTCCTTCCTTCCCTCTCTCCCCTCCCTCACTTCCCATCTCCTTCCTTCCCTCTCTCCCCTCCCTCACTTCCCATCTCCTTCCTTCCCTCTTTCCTCTCTCCCCTCCCTCACTTCCCATCTCCTCCTCTCTCCCCTCCCTCACTTCCCATCTCCTTCCTTCCCTCTCTCCCCTCCCTCACTCCGTCTTCCCCCCCTCCGTCTCCCTCTCTCCTTCAGATCCAACCCGTTCTACGAGCCCCGGACCTCCAGCCCATCCCGGCCCTCCGGGGGCCCCTCTCCAGACTTCAGTAACCAGAAGAGGAGAGCCCCGCTGCCTCCCAGACCTCCAGGTCCCAGCCTCTCGGCCCCCAACACCTCCAGGGAGGGGGCAGAGAGGGAGAGATTCATGGCCAGTGGACCCAGTGCCGTGGCAGCTGTGGTGGGGCGAGAGCTGGCCTCCTCCTCCCCGAAGGTAAGACTCTTTGAAGAGGGTAGTGGCACTAGAGCAGTGGTATTAAAGAAGTGTGTGTGTGCGTGTGTGTGTGTGTGTGGTTGTTCACAAAGTGTGTGTGTGTGTGTGTGCGTGTGTGTGTGTGGTTGTTCACAAAGTGTGTGTGGTTGTGTATGCATGTGCCTCCGTGTGTGTCCAGTCACCTCCAACCTCCTCATCTGAATATAGCTATTAGTTTATTGGTCTGTTTGTCTGTTTATTTATTTATTTAAATTCTTCATTTCTGCTGGTTGTAATTAAACGGCTGGTGGTCACACACACATGATGAGCCACCCCAGTGGCCGGGAGTGATTGGGTGGGGGGGGGTTTAAGTAGTCTATATGAGGTGCAGGACAGAAAGCATATGAGGGGCTTAAACACATCAGCAGACTGATTACAGGGGGGTAAGAACCCCATCTGCCCCCATAACCCCCCCGCGGACACACACACACACACACACACACACACACACACCCTCGCTCCGTGGCTGGCTGTTGTAGTTGTGTAGGACGGGCTTGGTGCAGTAACAGTAATGGTGGTACTTTGTAATTAAGGAAGGAGGCTTTATCAACCAGCTGCACAGCCGTGTGACCGTGGGTGAGGGGGTCTAAACAACTTTAATTACCCAGACTCAGTGGCCTGTGGTGGGCTGCACTCCGCCAAGGGCTGCCCCTGTCTTTAGAGCTCAGTGGAGGGAGAGAGAGAGAGAGAGAGGAGGGAGGGAGGGAGGGAGGGAGGGAGGGAGGGAGAGAGAGAGAGGGAGAGAGAAACAGAGGCTGTTGCAGGAGAGTGGAAAATGAGGCCCAGAGTTTAACATGTAGTGAGAATAGTGTTTGGTTTCTGTAAATATTCTCACAGAGAAACACACACATGCGAATGAACACACACACACACATCCAAACACACACGCACCATGATGAGAAACCCCTACACACGTGTGTGTGTGTGTGTGTTAGTACGCACAGATTCCAGTTTGCCCAAAAAACACAGGTTGTTAACCTCTGCTTCTCTATGTTTTGCGTGCGTGTGTGTGTGTGTTGTGTGTGTGTGTGTCGTGTGTGTGTTGTGTGTGTGTGTCCATCCATCCATCCATACTTCGGGGTGGGGGGGGTCAACGCAACACTGTCTTTCAAGGGTCTGGAATATCCATCCTGTTTTACACACACATCCCCAAACAGATTCCAATGTCCCATTCTGCATCAGTTCTACGTCAGTTCTACGTCAGTTCTACGTCAGTTCTACGTCAGTTCTACGTCAGTTCTACGTCAGTTCTATGTCAGTTCTATGTCAGTTCTATGTCAGTTCTACGTCAGTTCTACGTCAGTTCTATGTCAGTTCTATGTAGTAATATATCCTGATACTTTGGCCAAGGCTTAGCTTCAACTCACTTCTGGCTGCTGCAGAAATCATTTTTAAAGGGTTACGAAGGACGTTGTTGGAACATTGTATTATTTAAGTCCGTGTTGTGTGTGTGTGGTCTTGTTTAAGTCCTCCCTGTGTGTGTGTGTGTGTGTTGTGTGTGGGTGTGGTGTGTGTGTGGGTGGGTGGGTGGTCTTGTTTAAGTCCTCCCTCTGTGTGTGTGTGTGTGTGTGTGTGTGTGTGTGTGTGTGTGTGTGTGTGTGGGTGTTGTGTGTGTGGGTGTGGTGTGTGTGTGGGTGTGGGGGTGGTCTTGTTTAAGTCCTCCCTGTGTGTGTGTGTGTGTGTGTGTGTGTGTGTTAGTCCAGTTTGTCATGGTGTTAAGGCTACCTCTTCAACAACAGACTGGTGAATCAGGACAGGCTGTGTTCTTGTATCCTCCACACTTTGTATAATAGTAGTATTTTAACATGGACATTTAGTCATCAAACAGACCCTCTCATCCAGAGCTGCTTCCAGACAGTACCTTCATCACTGGCTAGGTGAGACAGTACCTTCATCACTGGCTAGGTGAGACAGTACCTTCATCAGTGGCTAGGTGAGACAGTACCTTCATCAGTAGCTAGGTGAGACAGTACCTTCATCAGTAGCTAGGTGAGACAGTACCTTCATCAGTAGTTAGGTGAGACAGTACCTTCATCAGTAGCTAGGTGAGACAGTACCTTCATCACTGGCTAGGTGAGACAGTACCTTCATCACTGGCTAGGTGAGACAGTACCTTCATCAGTAGCTAGGTGAGACAGTACCTTCATCAGTAGCTAGGTGAGACAGTACCTTCATCACTGGCTAGGTGAGACAGTACCTTCATCACTGGCTAGGTGAGACAGTACCTTCATCAGTAGCTAGGTGAGACAGTACCTTCATCAGTAGCTAGGTGAGACAGTACCTTCATCACTGGCTAGGTGAGACAGTACCTTCATCAGTAGCTAGGTGAGACAGTACCTTCATCACTGGCTAGGTGAGACAGTACCTTCATCAGTAGTTAGGTGAGACAGTACCTTCATCAGTAGCTAGGTGAGACAGTACCTTCATCAGTAGCTAGGTGAGACAGTACCTTCATCACTGGCTAGGTGAGACAGTACCTTCATCAGTAGTTAGGTGAGACAGTACCTTCATCAGTAGCCAGGTGAGACAGTACCTTCATCAGTAGCTAGGTGAGACAGTACCTTCATCAGTAGCTAGGTGAGACAGTACCTTCATCAGTAGCTAGGTGAGACAGTACCTTCATCAGTAGCTAGGTGAGACAGTACCTTCATCAGTAGCTAGGTGAGACAGTACCTTCATCAGTAGCCAGGTGAGACAGTACCTTCATCAGTAGCTAGGTGAGACAGTACCTTCATCACTGGCTAGGTGAGACAGTACCTTCATCAGTAGCTAGGTGAGACAGTACCTTCATCAGTAGCTAGGTGAGACAGTACCTTCATCACTAGCTAGGTGAGACAGTACCTTCATCAGTAGCTAGGTGAGACAGTACCTTCATCAGTAGTTAGGTGAGACAGTACCTTCATCAGTAGCTAGGTGAGACAGTACCTTCATCAGTAGTTAGGTGAGACAGTACCTTCATCAGTAGTTAGGTGAGACAGTACCTTCATCAGTAGCTAGGTGAGACAGTACCTTCATCAGTAGCTAGGTGAGACAGTACCTTCATCAGTAGCTAGGTGAGACAGTACCTTCATCAGTAGCTAGGTGAGACAGTACCTTCATCGGTAGCTAGGTGAGACAGTACCTTCATCAGTAGCTAGGTGAGACAGTACCTTCATCAGTAGCTAGGTGAGACAGTACCTTCATCAGTAGTTAGGTGAGACAGTACCTTCATCAGTAGCTAGGTGAGACAGTACCTTCATCACTAGCTAGGTGAGACAGTACCTTCATCAGTAGCTAGGTGAGACAGTACCTTCATCGGTAGCTAGGTGAGACAGTACCTTCATCAGTAGCTAGGTGAGACAGTACCTTCATCGGTAGCTAGGTGAGACAGTACCTTCATCAGTAGCTAGGTGAGACAGTACCTTCATCTGTAGCGAGGTGAGACAGTACCTTCATCAGTAGCTAGGTGAGACAGTACCTTCATCAGTAGCTAGGTGAGACAGTACCTTCATCAGTAGCCCGGTGAGACAGTACCTTCATCAGTAGCTAGGTGAGACAGTACCTTCATCAGTAGCCCGGTGAGACAGTACCTTCATCAGTAGCTAGGTGAGACAGTACCTTCATCACTGGCTAGGTGAGACAGTACCTTCATCAGTAGCTAGGTGAGACAGTACCTTCATCAGTAGCTAGGTGAGACAGTACCTTCATCAGTAGCTAGGTGAGACAGTACCTTCATCAGTAGCTAGGTGAGACAGTACCTTCATCAGTAGCTAGGTGAGACAGTACCTTCATCAGTAGCTAGGTGAGACAGTACCTTCATCAGTAGCTAGGTGAGACAGTACCTTCATCAGTAGCCAGGTGAGACAGTACCTTCATCAGTAGCTAGGTGAGACAGTACCTTCATCACTGGCTAGGTGAGACAGTACCTTCATCAGTAGCTAGGTGAGACAGTACCTTCATCAGTAGCCAGGTGAGACAGTACCTTCATCAGTAGCTAGGTGAGACAGTACCTTCATCAGTAGCTAGGTGAGACAGTACCTTCATCAGTAGCTAGGTGAGACAGTACCTTCATCAGTAGCTAGGTGAGACAGTACCTTCATCACTGGCTAGGTGAGACAGTACCTTCATCAGTAGTTAGGTGAGACAGTACCTTCATCAGTAGCTAGGTGAGACAGTACCTTCATCTGTAGCGAGGTGAGACAGTACCTTCATCAGTAGCGAGGTGAGACAGTACCTTCATCAGTAGCGAGGTGAGACAGTACCTTCATCAGTAGTTAGGTGAGACAGTACCTTCATCAGTAGTTAGGTGAGACAGTACCTTCATCAGTAGTTAGGTGAGACAGTACCTTCATCACTGGCTAGGTGAGACAGTACCTTCATCAGTAGCTAGGTGAGACAGTACCTTCATCAGTAGCTAGGTGAGACAGTACCTTCATCAGTAGCTAGGTGAGACAGTACCTTCATCACTGGCTAGGTGAGACAGTACCTTCATCAGTAGTTAGGTGAGACAGTACCTTCATCAGTAGCCCGGTGAGACAGTACCTTCATCAGTAGCTAGGTGAGACAGTACCTTCATCACTGGCTAGGTGAGACAGTACCTTCATCAGTAGCTAGGTGAGACAGTACCTTCATCAGTAGCTAGGTGAGACAGTACCTTCATCAGTAGCTAGGTGAGACAGTACCTTCATCAGTAGCTAGGTGAGACAGTACCTTCATCAGTAGCTAGGTGAGACAGTACCTTCATCAGTAGCTAGGTGAGACAGTACCTTCATCAGTAGCCAGGTGAGACAGTACCTTCATCAGTAGCTAGGTGAGACAGTACCTTCATCACTGGCTAGGTGAGACAGTACCTTCATCAGTAGCTAGGTGAGACAGTACCTTCATCAGTAGCCAGGTGAGACAGTACCTTCATCAGTAGCTAGGTGAGACAGTACCTTCATCAGTAGCTAGGTGAGACAGTACCTTCATCAGTAGCTAGGTGAGACAGTACCTTCATCAGTAGCTAGGTGAGACAGTACCTTCATCACTGGCTAGGTGAGACAGTACCTTCATCAGTAGTTAGGTGAGACAGTACCTTCATCAGTAGCTAGGTGAGACAGTACCTTCATCACTAGCTAGGTGAGACAGTACCTTCATCTGTAGCTAGGTGAGACAGTACCTTCATCACTAGCTAGGTGAGACAGTACCTTCATCACTAGCTAGGTGAGACAGTACCTTCATCAGTAGCTAGGTGAGACAGTACCTTCATCTGTAGCTAGGTGAGACAGTACCTTCATCACTAGCTAGGTGAGACAGTACCTTCATCTGTAGCTAGGTGAGACAGTACCTTCATCACTAGCTAGGTGAGACAGTACCTTCATCAGTAGCGAGGTGAGACAGTACCTTCATCAGTAGTTAGGTGAGACAGTACCTTCATCAGTAGCTAGGTGAGACAGTACCTTCATCTGTAGCTAGGTGAGACAGTACCTTCATCACTAGCTAGGTGAGACAGTACCTTCATCTGTAGCTAGGTGAGACAGTACCTTCATCACTAGCTAGGTGAGACAGTACCTTCATCAGTAGCGAGGTGAGACAGTACCTTCATCAGTAGTTAGGTGAGACAGTACCTTCATCAGTAGCGAGGTGAGACAGTACCTTCATCAGTAGTTAGGTGAGACAGTACCTTCATCAGTAGCTAGGTGAGACAGTACCTTCATCAGTAGCGAGGTGAGACAGTACCTTCATCAGTAGCGAGGTGAGACAGTACCTTCATCAGTAGTTAGGTGAGACAGTACCTTCATCACTAGCTAGGTGAGACAGTACCTTCATCAGTAGCGAGGTGAGACAGTACCTTCATCAGTAGCGAGGTGAGACAGTACCTTCATCAGTAGCGAGGTGAGACAGTACCTTCATCAGTAGCTAGGTGAGACAGTACCTTCATCAGTAGCTAGGTGAGACAGTACCTTCATCAGTAGCGAGGTGAGACAGTACCTTCATCTGTAGCGAGGTGAGACAGTACCTTCATCAGTAGCTAGGTGAGACAGTACCTTCATCAGTAGCTAGGTGAGACAGTACCTTCATCAGTAGTTAGGTGAGACAGTACCTTCATCAGTAGCTAGGTGAGACAGTACCTTCATCTGTAGCTAGGTGAGACAGGACCTTCATCAGTAGCTAGGTGAGACAGTACCTTCATCAGTAGCTAGGTGAGACAGTACCTTCATCAGTAGCCAGGTGAGACAGTACCTTCATCAGTAGCTAGGTGAGACAGTACCTTCATCAGTAGCTAGGTGAGACAGTACCTTCATCAGTAGCTAGGTGAGACAGTACCTTCATCACTGGCTAGGTGAGACAGTACCTTCATCAGTAGCGAGGTGAGACAGTACCTTCATCAGTAGTTAGGTGAGACAGTACCTTCATCAGTAGTTAGGTGAGACAGTACCTTCATCAGTAGCGAGGTGAGACAGTACCTTCATCAGTAGTTAGGTGAGACAGTACCTTCATCAGTAGCTAGGTGAGACAGTACCTTCATCTGTAGCTAGGTGAGACAGTACCTTCATCACTAGCTAGGTGAGACAGTACCTTCATCAGTAGCGAGGTGAGACAGTACCTTCATCAGTAGCGAGGTGAGACAGTACCTTCATCAGTAGCGAGGTGAGACAGTACCTTCATCAGTAGCGAGGTGAGACAGTACCTTCATCAGTAGCGAGGTGAGACAGTACCTTCATCAGTAGCTAGGTGAGACAGTACCTTCATCTGTAGCGAGGTGAGACAGTACCTTCATCTGTAGCGAGGTGAGACAGTACCTTCATCAGTAGCTAGGTGAGACAGTACCTTCATCAGTAGCTAGGTGAGACAGTACCTTCATCAGTAGTTAGGTGAGACAGTACCTTCATCAGTAGCTAGGTGAGACAGTACCTTCATCTGTAGCTAGGTGAGACAGGACCTTCATCAGTAGCTAGGTGAGACAGTACCTTCATCAGTAGCTAGGTGAGACAGTACCTTCATCAGTAGCCAGGTGAGACAGTACCTTCATCAGTAGTTAGGTGAGACAGTACCTTCATCAGTAGCTAGGTGAGACAGTACCTTCATCAGTAGCTAGGTGAGACAGTACCTTCATCAGTAGCTAGGTGAGACAGTACCTTCATCAGTAGTTAGGTGAGACAGTACCTTCATCAGTAGCTAGGTGAGACAGTACCTTCATCAGTAGCTAGGTGAGACAGTACCTTCATCAGTAGCTAGGTGAGACAGTACCTTCATCAGTAGCTAGGTGAGACAGTACCTTCATCAGTAGCTAGGTGAGACAGTACCTTCATCAGTAGCTAGGTGAGACAGTACCTTCATCACTGGCTAGGTGAGACAGTACCTTCATCAGTAGTTAGGTGAGACAGTACCTTCATCAGTAGCTAGGTGAGACAGTACCTTCATCAGTAGCTAGGTGAGACAGTACCTTCATCAGTAGCTAGGTGAGACAGTACCTTCATCAGTAGCTAGGTGAGACAGTACCTTCATCAGTAGCTAGGTGAGACAGTACCTTCATCAGTAGCTAGGTGAGACAGTACCTTCATCAGTAGCTAGGTGAGACAGTACCTTCATCAGTAGTTAGGTGAGACAGTACCTTCATCAGTAGCTAGGTGAGACAGTACCTTCATCAGTAGCTAGGTGAGACAGTACCTTCATCAGTAGCTACAGTTGAAGTCGGAAGTTTACATACACCTTAACCAAATACATTTAAACTCAGTTTTTCACAATTCCTGACATTTAATCCAAGTAAAAATTCCCTTTTTTAGGTCAGTTAGGATCACCACTTTATTTTTAGAATGTGAAATGTCAGAATAATAGTAGAGAGAATGATTTATTTCAGCTTTTATTTCTTTCAGCACATTCCCAGTGGGTCAGAAGTTTACATACACACTCAATTAGTATTTGGTAGCATTGCCTTTTAAATTGTTTAACTTGGGTCAGACGCTTCAGGGAGCCTTCCACAAGCTTCCCACAATAAGTTGGGTGAATTTTGGCCCATTCCTCCTGACAGAGCTGGTATAACGGAGCCAGATTTGTAGGCCTCCTTGCTCGCACACACTTTTTCAGTTCTACCCACAAATGTTCTATGTGATTGAGGTCAGGGCTTTGTGATGGCCACTCCAATACCTTGACTTTGTTGTCCTTAAGCCATTTTGCCACAACTTTGGAAGTATGCTTGGGTTAATTTTGGAAGATCCATTTGCGACCAAGCTTTAACTTCCTGACTGATGTCTTGAGATGTTGCTTCAATATATTTCAATAATTTTCTTTCCTCATGATGCTATCTATTTTGTGAAGTACACCAGTCCCAGAAAGCACCCCCACAACATGATGCTGCCACCCCCGTGCTTCACGGTTGGGATGGTGTTCTTCGGCTTGCAAGCCACCCCCTTTTTCCTCCAAACATAACGATGGTCATTATGGCCAAACAGTTTAATTTTTGTTTCATCAGACCAGAGGACATTTCTCCAAAAAGTACGATCTTTGTCCCCATGTGCAGTTGCAAACCGTAGTCTGGCTTTTTTATGGTGGTTTTGGAGCAGTGGCCTCTTCCTTGCTGAGTGGCCTTTCAAGTTATGTCGATATAGGACTCGATTTACTGTGGATATAGATACTTTTGTACCTGTTTCCTCCAGCACCTTCGCAAGGTCCTTTGCTGTTGTTCTGGGATTGATTTGCACTTTTTGCACCAAAGTACGTTCATCTCTAGAAGACAGAAGGCGTCTCCTTCCTGAGTGGTATGACGGCTGTCTGGTCCCATGGTGTTTATACTTGCGTACTATTGTTTGTACAGATGAACGTGGTACCTTCAGGCGTTTGGAAATGGCTCCCAAGGATGAACCAGACTTGTGGAGGTCCACAATTTTTTCGCTGAGGTCTTGGCTGATTTCTTTTCCCATGATGTCAAGCAAAGAGGCACTGAGTTTGAAGGTAGTCCTTGAAATACATCCACAGGTACACCTCCAATTGACTCAAATGATGTCAATTAGCCTATCAGAAGCTTCTAATGCCATGACATAATTTTCTGTTATTTTCCAAGCTGTTTAAAGGCACAGTCAACAGTGTATTTATGTAATCTTCTGACCCACTGGAATTGTGATACAGTGAATTATAAGTGAAATAATCTATCTGTAAACAATTGTTGGAAAAATTACTTGTCATTCACAAAGTAGATGTCCTAACCGACTTGCCAAAACTATAGTTTGTTAACAAGAAATTTGTGGAGTGGTTGAAAAACGAGTTTTAATGACTCCAACCTAAGTGTATGTAAACTTCCGATTTCAGCTGTATGTGAGACAACCACATCTAGTTTCAGGTAGATGCTGTTTCCTGAATATACTGACGTCAAGTCATAATGTTGACTTGCACCCCCCTCCATTCTTGATACACACAGGAAACTGTTGAGCGTGAAAAACCCAGCAGCGTTGCAGTTCTTGACACAAACCGGTGTGCCTGTCACCTACTACCATACCCTGTTCAACGGCACTCAAATCTTTTGTCTGGCCCATTCACCCTCTGAATGGCACACATACACAATCCATGTCTCAATTGGCGTTAAAATCCTTCCTTAACCCGTCTCCTCCCCTTCATCTACACTGATTTGAAG
>NC_052328.1:33332233-33350347 GCF_016432855.1 Salvelinus namaycush
ACCGAGACACACACTGAGAGCGTCTCACAGGGAGGCCAGGGCCAGAGCACGGCTCCTTTCATTCCTTCTCCTTTGTTTTTCCCTCCACAGCAGCAGCTTGTGTGTAAATTGAAATGAGAATAAATTAACATGATTTAATTGAGTTCGCAGGAGGCTGTGATATTTCTTAATTAGCTTACAGAAAGGGTGAGCTTTGGAAAGGGTGAGAGAAGGCGAGAGCCTGCCGTTCTGACATTGTGGTTGAGGAGATGAAGAATAGAGGAATAGT
The DNA here is from genome assembly GCF_016432855.1 of Salvelinus namaycush. Lineage (NCBI taxonomy): Eukaryota > Metazoa > Chordata > Actinopteri > Salmoniformes > Salmonidae > Salvelinus > Salvelinus namaycush. The sequence continues at coordinate 33,332,502 of NC_052328.1, forward strand.
TTGTTGTGTAGGATGTAGGTATGGGGGGGACCGAGAGAATACTGCACTCCTCTTTCCTCGCCTGTCCCTCCATTTCTCCACCTCCTTTTCTCCTCTCACTGTTGTCCTGTCCCCTCTCTCATTTGCTACACACCCCTTCTTTCTGTTCTCCTCTCTCCTCCTCCCCCTCTTTTCTCCTCCTCCTCCTCTTCTCTCCTCTCTCCTCTTCCCCCTCTTCTCTCCCCCTCCTCTCACCTCTCCCTCTTTTCTCCTCCTCCTCTTCTCATCCACAGGCAGTCACTTATCTACACTGCTATTAATATAAAAACAGTTTTCATTGAAATATTTAGCGTTTTGTCTGAAGATGAAAAAGACAGGAAATTCTAATGAGCATCAAACATTTAATTTGACCTTTTGCGCTAACAAGGTTTTCCAGCGTACAGCTTTGACCCCTGCTAGAGTACTGTAGCTGTACTGATCTACCGTACCTCAAACAACATGCTGTCACATTGGGTTGATTAGGATTCAAACCTCTCAAACAGACTCATACTGTTAGAGCTCCCTCATATAGAGGCATATCATATAGGTATGAGACCAAGCCCGTGGCCCCTCTGGCCCCTCAATAAGCTGTGTAACAGTAGTATAATCCTGAGGGGTAAGGTAAGCCAGTCCTCCTCCTCTCTGTGAGCTGGGGGATATTAGAGCTGAGCTATAGGAGAGGAGAAGCACTATAGGCCAGTCACTAGAGTTCCTGTTCAGGACAGGTTAGTGCTGCAGGGCACGACTGTCACAGAGAGAGAGGGGGGGACTGAGAAAGAGAGGGGAACAGGGAGAGGGGGGGGGGACTGGGAAAGAGGGGGGGACTGGGAAAGAGGGGGGGACTGAGAAAGAGGGGGGACTGGGAAAGAGGGGGTAACTGGGAGGGGGAAACTGAGTAAGAGGGGGGGACTGGGAGTGGGGACTGAGAAAGAGGGGGGATCTGAGAAAGAGGGGGGACTGGGAGTAGGGACTGAGAAAGAGGGGGGGACTGAGAAAGAGGGGGTAACTGGGAGGGGGGGACTGAGAAAGGGGGGGTACTGGGAGTGGGGACTGAGAAAGAGGGGGGGACTGGGAGGGGGGGACTGGGAGTGGGGACTGAGAAAGAGGGGGGGACTGGGAGGGAGGAACTGGGAGGGGGGACTGAGAAAGAGGGGGGGACTGGGAGTGGGGACTGAGAAAGAGGGGGGAACTGGGAGGGAGGAACTGGGAGGGGGGACTAAGAGTGAAAAGAGTAAAAGAGCGGTCTCTTACTATAGATAAAGCCCATTGAATTGATAGAGAGGGAGAGAAATAGATAAAGCCCATTGAATTGATAGAGGGAGGGAGAGATATAGATAAAGCCCATTGAATTGATAGAGAGGGAGAGAAATAGATAAAGCCCATTGAATTGATAGAGAGGGAGATATATAAATTCAAGCCCATTGATAGAGGGAGGGAGAGGTATAGATAACGCCCATTGAATTGATAGAGAGAGGGGGAGGGAGAGAGGAGGGAGGGAGGGATGTCTAGACCCGGGTCATCATCCCCTGACTACTTTATCCTCCAACCCTCCAACATACATAGTGATACATTTGGGGAAGAGTATTTCTAGTTGATGCTTTACTGTGAAGACTTTTCTCAAAGAGGAGCTGATCCTTCACTGGGCCTTTCAGAAAGTCTTTAAAGTGGTCTGACTTCTTACCCTGGAAATATGGCTGAACGTGGTGCTGAACGTGGTGCCCTACAGACGCCTGGTCTGTGATGTCTGGGTCTGTCAGATGGACCATGGCTGTACCTTGTCTGGGTCTTTACATCTGGGGGTTTATTGAGCAGATAGGACAGTGGAGAGAAGACAGGAAGGATACAAGTTCCAGTCAAAAGGCAGTGGGCCGGATTATAACCCATTCCGACTTGACCTCGCCTGACTTCACTGACTAGAAGAGGCCCAAAGCACCAAACCCCGCCCATCTGGCAACTGCAGACAGACTCTATCAACCAAGTGTTTGAAAGATTAAAAATATATACAGTTGAAGTCGGAAGTTTACATACACTACTTTGTGCATGACACAAGTCATTTTTCCAATAATTGTTTACAAACAGATTATTTCACTTATAATTCACTGTATCACAATTCCAGTGGGTCAGAAGTTTACATACACTAAGTTGACTGTGCCTTTAAACAGCTTGGAAAATTCCAGAAAGTGATGTCATGGCTTTAGAAGCTTCTGATAGGCTAATTGACATCATTTGAGTCAATTGGAGGTGTACCTGTGGATGTATTTCAAGGCCTACCTTCAAACTCAGTGCCTCTTTGCTTGACATCATGGGAAAATCAAAAGAAATCAGCCAAGACCTCAGAGAAATAATTGTAGACCTCCACAAGTCTGGTTCATCCTTGGGAGCAATTTCCAAACGCCTGAAGGTACCACGTTCATCTGTACAAACAATAGTACGCAAATATAAACACCATGGGACCAGACAGCCGTCATACCGCTCAGGAAGGAGACGCGTTCTGTCTCCTAGAGATGAACATACTTTGGTGCGAGAAGTTCAAATCAATCCCAGAACAACAGCAAAGGACTTTGCGAAGATGCTGGAGGAAACAGGTACAAAAGTGTTTATATCCACAGTAAAACGAGTCCTATATCGACAAAAACCTGAAATGCCATTCAGCAAGGAAGAAGCCACTGCAACAAAACCGCCATAAAAAAGCCAGACTATGGTTTGCAACTGCACATGGGAACAAAGATCGCACTTTTTGGAGAAATGTCCTCTGGTCTGATGAAACAAAAATAGAACTGTTTGGCCATAATGACCATCGTTATGTTTGGAGGAAAAAGGGGGAGGCTTGCAAGCCGAAGAACACCATCCCAACCGTGAAGCACGGGGGTGGCAGCATCATGTTGTGGGGGTGCTTTGCTGCCTGGTGCACTTCACAAAGTAGATGGCATCATGAGGAAGGAAAATGATGTGGATATATTGAAGCAACATCTCATGACATCAGTCAGGAAGTTAAAGCTTGGTCGCAAATGGGTCTTCCAAATGGACAAAGACCCCAAGCATACTTCCAAAGTTGTGGCAAAATGGCTTAAGGACAACAAAGTCAAGGTATTGGAGTGGCCATCACAAAGCCCTGACCTCAATCCTATAGAACATTTGTGGGTAGAACTGAAAAAGCGTGTGCGAGCAAGGAGGCCTACAAACCTGACTCCGTTACACCAGCACTGTCAGGAGGAATGGGCCAAAAATCACCCATCTTATTGTGGGAAGCTTGTAGAAGGCTACCCGAAACATTTGACCCAAGTTAAACCATTTAAAGGCAATGCTACCAAATACTAATTGAGTGTGTGTGTAAACTTCTGACTCACTGGGAATGTGATGAAAGGAAGCATTCTCTCTACTATTATTCTGACATTTCACATTCTTAAAATAAAGTGGTGATCCTAACTGACCTAAAACAGGGAGTTTCTACTTGGATTAAATGTCAGGAATTGTGAAAAACAGAGTTTCTATTTATTTGGCTAAGGTGTATGTAAACTTCCGACTTCAACTGTATATACTTGATCAGCTAAATTGCTTGTCTGGTTAACGTTTATAGGCCTGTATGTGTTGGCTATGCCTCATATAAGTCAACAAGTTGGCCTTATTAACCTGAATGAAATTGGCTGTAGGCTATGCAGGGCTGTGGTCGGGTCCTGTCCGGGTCTATCAGATATAGTTCCACAGATACAAAGGGTTTCCAATCCTGAGTTGGGTAGCAGTGTTTTGATCCAGTTACTGTAATGCTGCTATCATTACCCTGCTCCTCCTATGTTCCTGCACTGTGTTCAGCTCATGAGTTAAGCACTTCAAGAGCTCCTTCAGTACCCACACCGACTGGTATAAAAGGCTCCACAAAGAGCCTCCCTAGGGTGCTTCCCAAATAGCACCCTATTCCCTATTTAGTGCACTACTTTTGACCAGAGCCCTATGGTCATTTGGGACGTAGCCCCCTAATCTTCCTGTGGTAAATCCTTTAGTTTTATCAGCCAGGGATTACCTCTAGCTGCTTTTAGGAAAGAGCTGGAGAAGGAAACAGAGAGAAAGAAGGATGGAGGTAGAGTGAGAGAAAGGGAGGGAAGGAGAGGGAGAGGTAAAGAGAGAGCGCAAGAGAGGGAGAAAGCAAGAGAGAGACAGAAAGACGGAAGGAATATGGTTATGTAGAGACAAAATAAAAACAAGTCGTACAGTGTAATCTCTAGTAAAGAGGGCCTGTTTGATTAGAAGGTGGAGGATCTCTAGTAAAGAGGACCTGTTTGATTAGAAGGAGGGGGATCTCTAGTAAAGAGGACCTGTTTGATTACAAGGAGGAGGATCTCTAGTAAAGAGGACCTGTTTGATTAGAAGGAGGGGGATCTCTAGTAAAGAGGACCTGTTTGATTACAATGAGGGGGATCTCTAGTAAAGAGGAACTGTTTGATTACAAGGAGGAGGATCTATAGTAAAGAGGACCTGTTTGATTACAAGGAGGGGGATCTCTAATAAAGAGGACCTGTTTGATTACAAGGAGGAGGATCTCTAGTAAAGAGGACCTGTTTGATTAGAAGGAGGGGGATCTCTAGTAAAGAGGATCTGTTTGATTAGAAGGAGGGGGATCTCTAGTAAAGAGGACCTGTTTGATTAGAAGGAGGGGGATCTCTAGTAAAGAGGACCTGTTTGATTACAAGGAGGAGGATCTCTAGTAAAGAGGACCTGTTTGATTAGAAGGAGGGGGGTCTCTAGTAAAGAGGACCTGTTTGATTTGAAGGAGGGGGATCTCTAGTAAAGAGGACCTGTTTGATTAGCAGGAGGGGGATCTCTAGTAAAGAGGACCTGTTTGATTACAAGGAGGGGGATCTCTAGTAAAGAGGACCTGTTTGATTACAAGGAGGGGGATCTCTAGTAAAGAGGACCTGTTTGATTTGAAGGAGGGGGATCTCTAGTAAAGAGGACCTGTTTGATTACAAGGAGGGGGATCTCTAGTAAAGAGGACCTGTTTGATTACAATGAGGGGGATCTCTAGTAAAGAGGACCTGTTTGATTTGAAGGAGGGGGATCTCTAGTAAAGAGGACCTGTTTGATTAGAAGGAGGGGGATCTCTAGTAAAGAGGACCTGTTTGATTTGAAGGAGGGGGATCTCTAGTAAAGAGGACCTGTTTGATTAGAAGGAGGGGGATCTCTAGTAAAGAGGATCTGTTTGATTACAATGAGGGGGATCTCTAGTAAAGAGGACCTGTTTGATTAGAAGGAGGGGGATCTCTAGTAAAGAGGACCTGTTTGATTACAAGGAGGAGGATCTCTAGTAAAGAGGACCTGTTTGATTAGAAGGAGGGGGATCTCCAGTAAAGAGGCCCTGTTTGATTTGAAGGAGGGAGGTTGAATGATAATCCTCCATGTTTGATGTCTGACTGATTCCTCTCAAGAGTTTGTCTCTCATGGAGGCTCTCTTCTGAGTGTTTCCCAACCCTCTCCTCCAGTACTCCATCTGTTCCTCTCCTCCAGTACTCCATCCGTTCCTCTCCTCCAGTACTCCACCCGTTCCTCTCCTCCAGTAGCCTCATCCGTGCCTCTCCTCCAGTACTCCACCCGTTCCTCTCCTCCAGTACTCCATCCGTTCCTCTCCTCCAGTACTCCACCCGTTCCTCTCCTCCAGTACTCCACCCGTTCCTCTCCTCCAGTACTCCACCCGTTCCTCTCCTCCAGTACTCCATCCGTTCCTCTCCTCCAGTACTCCATCCGTTCCTCTCCTCCAGTACTCCATCCGTTCCTCTCCTCCAGTACTCCACCCGTTCCTCTCCTCCAGTAGCCTCATCCGTTCCTCTCCTCCAGTAGCCTCATCCGTGCCTCTCCTCCAGTACTCCATCTGTTCCTCTCCTCCAGTACTCCATCCGTTCCTCTCCTCCAGTACTCCATCCGTTCCTCTCCTCCAGTACTCCATCCGTTCCTCTCCTCCAGTACTCCATCCGTTCCTCTCCTCCAGTACTCCATCTGTTCCTCTCCTCCAGTACTCCATCCGTTCCTCTCCTCCAGTACTCCATCCGTTCCTCTCCTCCAGTACTCCATCCGTTCTTCTCCTCCAGTACTCCATCCGTTCCTCTCCTCCAGTACTCCATCAGTTCCTCTCCTCCAGTACTCCATCCGTTCCTCTCCTCCAGTACTCCATCCGTTCCTCTCCTCCAGTACTCCATCCGTTCTTCTCCTCCAGTACTCCATCCGTTCCTCTCCTCCAGTACTCCATCTGTTCCTCTCCTCCAGTACTCCATCCGTTCCTCTCCTCCAGTACTCCATCCGTTCCTCTCCTCCAGTACTCCATCCGTTCTTCTCCTCCAGTACTCCATCCATTCCTCTCCTCCAGTACTCCATCCGTTCCTCTCCTCCAGTACTCCATCTGTTCCTCTCCTCCAGTACTCCATCCGTTCCTCTCCTCCAGTACTCCATCCGTTCCTCTCCTCCAGTACTCCATCCGTTCCTCTCCTCCAGTAGCCTCATCTGTTCCTCTCCTCCAGTACTCCATCTGTTCCTCTCCTCCAGTACTCCATCTGTTCCTCTCCTCCAGTACTCCATCTGTTCCTCTCCTCCAGTACTCCATCCGTTCCTCTCCTCCAGTAGCCTCATCTGTTCCTCTCCTCCAGTACTCCATCCGTTCCTCTCCTCCAGTACTCCATCCGTTCCTCTCCTCCAGTACTCCATCCGTTCTTCTCCTCCAGTACTCCATCCGTCCCTCTCCTCCAGTAGCCTCATCTGTTCATCTCCTCCAGTACTCCATCCGTTCCTCTCCTCCAGTACTCCATCCGTTCTTCTCCTCCAGTACTCCATCCGTCCCTCTCCTCCAGTAGCCTCATCTGTTCCTCTCCTCCAGTACTCCATCCGTTCCTCTCCTCCAGTACTCCATCCGTTCCTCTCCTCCAGTACTCCATCCGTTCCTCTCCTCCAGTACTCCATCCGTTCCACTTATTTGATTCCAGAACTAGCACAGCTGATTAAACTAAGGCTTTGGTGATTAATTGGCCAATTGCACCAGGTAGAACCGGTCCATTAAGTCTATAGAAATGTCCAGGGCTGTGTCGAACCACTGCTGTAGACTGGGTGGCCAGAAAGGTGCTTTGTGTCCCTCTAAACCAGGGCTGTGTCGGTCACGAAGGTTCGTCAGCCGGTGATTGTCACGCAAATAACTGTCTGTCTCACGGTAATTGACTGTTAATTAACATAAACACATTTAGCATCTTCTGTCTTCCACACAGCCAACAAGTTACTGATGCTGACCTTTGTGACACCTATATTTTAAAAAGCCTAATAAATCCATGTAATATAGTCTACACCTTCACAGTAAATCCATGTAATATAGTCTACACCTTCACAGTAAATCCATGTAATATAGTCTACACCTTCACAGTAAATCCATGTAATATAGTCTACACCTTCACAATAAATCCATGTAATATAGTCTACACCTTCACAATAAATCCATGTAATATAGTCTACACCTTTACAGTAAATCCATTTAATATAGTCTACACCTTCACAGTACATCCATGTAATATAGTCTACACCTTCACAATAAATCCATGTAATATAGGCTACACCTTCACAGTTAATCCATGTAATATAGTCTACACCTTCACAATAAATCCATGTAATATAGTCTACACCTTCACAATAATTCCATGTAATATAGTCTACACCTTCACAATAAATCCATGTAATATAGTCTACACCTTCACAATAAATCCATGTAATATAGTCTACACCTTCACAGTAAATCCATGTAATATAGCCTACACCTTCACAATAAATCCATGTAATATAGCTTACACCTTCACAATAAATCCATGTAATATAGTCTACACCTTCACAATAAATCCATGTAATATAGTCTACACCTTCACAATAAATCCATGTAATATAGCCTACACCTTCACAATAAATCCATGTAATATAGTCTACACCTTCACAATAAATCCATGTAATATAGTCTACACCTTCACAAGAAATCCATGTAATATAGCCTACACCTTCACAATAAATCCATGTAATATAGCCTACACCTTCACAATAAATCCATGTAATATAGCCTACACCTTCACAATAAATCCATGTAATATAGCCTTCACCTTCACATTTTACATTTACATTTACATTTTAGTCATTTAGCAGACGTTCTTATCCAGAGCGACTTACAGTAGAGTGCATACATTTTATTACATTTTACATACTGAGACAAGGATATCCCTACCGGCCAAACCCTCCCTAACCCAGACGACGCTATGCCAATTGTGCGTCGCCCCACGGACCTCCCGGTTGCGGCCGGCTGCGACAGAGCCTGGGCGCGAACCCAGCCCAGCCTGGGCGCGAACCCAGAGACTCTGGTGGCGCAGCTAGCACTGCGATGCAGTGCCCTAGACCACTGCGCCACCCAGTGCGCCATTCACAATAAATCCATGTAATATAGTCTACACCTTCACAGTAAATCCATGTAATATAGCCTACACCTTCACAATAAATCCATGTAATATAGCCTACACCTTCACAATAAATCCATGTAATATAGTCTACACCTTCACAATGAATCCATGTAATATAGTCTACACCTTCACAATAAATCCATGTAATATAGTCTACACCTTCACAATAAATCCATGTAATATAGCCTACACCTTCACAATAAATCCATGTAATATAGCCTACACCTTCACAATAAATCCATGTAATATAGTCTACACCTTCACAATAAATCCATGTAATATAGCCTACACCTTCACAATAAATCCATGTAATATAGCCTACACCTTCACAATAAATCCATGTAATATAGCCTACACCTTCACAATAAATCCATGTAATATAGTCTACACCTTCACAATAAATCCATGTAATATAGTCTACACCTTCACAATAAATCCATGTAATATAGCCTACACCTTCACAATAAATCCATGTAATATAGCCCACACCTTCACAATAAATCCATGTAATATAGTCTACACCTTCACAATAAATCCATGTAATATAGTCTACACCTTCACAGTAAATCCATGTAATATAGCCTACACCTTCACAATAAATCCATGTAATATAGTCTACACCTTCACAATAAATCCATGTAATATAGTCTACACCTTCACAATAAATCCATGTAATATAGGCTACACCTTCACAATAAATCCATGTAATATAGGCTACACCTTCACAATAAATCCATGTAATATAGGCTACACCTTCACAATAAATCCATGTAATATAGTCGACACCTTCACAATAAATCCATGTAATATAGCCTACACCTTCACAATAAATCCATGTAATATAGCCTACACCTTCACAATAAATCCATGTAATATAGCCTACACCTTCACAATAAATCCATGTAATATAGTCGAGACCTTTCTCAATAAATCCATGTAATATAGTCGAGACCTTCACAATAAATCCATGTAATATAGTCTACACCTTCACAATAAATCCATGTAATATAGCCTACACCTTCACAATAAATCCATGTAATATAGCCGACACCTTCACAATAAATCCATGTAATATAGCCTACACCTTCACAATAAATCCATGTAATATAGTCTACACCTTCACAATAAATCCATGTAATATAGTCTACACCTTCACAATAAATCCATGTAATATAGCCTACACCTTCACAGTAAATCCATGTAATATAGTCTACACCTTCACAGTAAATCCATGTAATATAGTCTACACCTTCACAATAAATCCATGTAATATAGCCTACACCTTCACAATAAATCCATGTAATATAGCCTACACCTTCACAATAAATCCATGTAATATAGCCTACACCTTCACAATAAATCCATGTAATATAGTCGAGACCTTTCTCAATAAATCCATGTAATATAGTCGAGACCTTTCTCAATAAATCCATGTAATATAGTCTACACCTTCACAATAAATCCATGTAATATAGTCTACACCTTCACAATAAATCCATGTAATATAGCCTACACCTTCACAATAAATCCATGTAATATAGCCGACACCTTCACAATAAATCCATGTAATATAGCCTACACCTTCACAGTAAATCCATGTAATATAGTCTACACCTTCACAATAAATCCATGTAATATAGCCTACACCTTCACAATAAATCCATGTAATATAGCCTACACCTTCACAATAAATCCATGTAATATAGCCTACACCTTCACAATAAATCCATGTAATATAGTCTACACCTTCACAATAAATCCATGTAATATAGCCTACACCTTCACAATAAATCCATGTAATATAGCCTACACCTTCACAATAAATCCATGTAATATAGCCTACACCTTCACAATAAATCCATGTAATATAGTCTACACCTTCACAATAAATCCATGTAATATAGCCTACACCTTCACAATAAATCCATGTAATATAGCCTACACCTTCACAGTAAATCCATGTAATATAGCCTACACCTTCACAGTAAATCCATGTAATATAGTCTACACCTTCACAGTAAATCCATGTAATATAGTCTATACCTTCACAATAAATCCATTTAATATAGTCTACACCTTCACAATAAATCCATGTAATATAGCCTACACCTTCACAGTAAATCCATGTAATATAGTCTTCACCTTCACAATAAATCCATTATTTATTTTAGACAGGTCTAAAGAAGCATGATATGAAGAATATCATACTCTGACTTGTCCTGATCTGGCTATGCGAAATGGCTGTGGGCTACACTAGTTCAGTTAGCAGACAGGATCTGCTTAGAATTCCATGTCATTATTTTATATTATGAAGAAAAGAATTGAACAAAGCTGAATAGAATAGAGAGGATGTTTTCTCCAATTGATTTGAGGAAGTGACACATGCGGTTATTCTGTGTTGAGCCGTTAACAAAGCAACAGGTCCTCCTATATGCTTCATTTTAGAGTTATTTATGAAACTTTAGTTGTTCTACAAACGTTGGGCGGTATGTTTTGATGTTTAATACATTTCGTCAGGCAACAAGATGAGTAGACCTAACGAACAGCAAAAGCACTAGCCAGGTCAATCTACTGTCCCCCATAGTACAAAGGTCGACCTATTCTATTCTGTGCCAGAAATAAATAATCCAAACCTAGTCTGGGACAGTTGTGGGATGTGATAGATCCTAAATTAATACAACCACTAGCATCAAAATAATGTTTCTACACAATGTGGCTGACGCAACAGATCAGAACGTTTAGCTTCACATGTTGATACACTATGAGGCTATTTCTTCACATTATAAGAGCAGCGATGTGCACATGGTAAGAGGCTATTTCTTCACATTATAAGAGCAGCGATGTGCACATGGTAAGAGGCTATTTCCTCACATTATAAGAGCAGCAATGTGCACATGGTAAGAGGCTATTTCTTCACATTATAAGAGCAGCGATGTGCACATGGTAAGAGGCTATTTCCTCACATTATAAGAGCAGCGATGTGCACATGGTAAGAGGCTATTTCTTCACATTATAAGAGCAGCGATGTGCACATGGTAAGAGGCTATTTCCTCACATTATAAGAGCAGCGATGTGCACATGGTAAGAGGCTATTTCCTCACATTATAAGAGCAGCGATGTGCACATGGTAAGAGGCTATTTCCTCACATTATAAGAGCAGCGATGTGCACATGGTAAGAGGCTATTTCTTCACATTATAAGTGCAGCGATGCACACATGGTAAGAGGCTATAAGCACGAATGTTCCATTAGCGGAAAAACACCATTATCAAAAGAGACGGCAAATGTAATTATGCATGTAATGCTTTTATTATAAAGGTGCGTTTTATGGTGAAGATTATCTTCCCCAAACTTGAAACTCACGCGCTGCTTATATATGTAGTTAGGCTCTACACCGGTTGTAAAGCGGATTAATGTGATTCATTTTAAGAAGTGATTTGGCCACTTTAGTTGTGATACAAACCTTTTTAAAACATATAGATCTATGGGCTAGGCTATGATGTGCGACTATGATTAGAAAAGGTAGCAGAAAAAGGCATTGTTTCTTATGCTGGGCATCATTCACAAGTGATCATATATCATTCACAAGCTAATATTGTCACCCATCAGAATATTCTTGATTTAATCTTGTCTTTACATATTCTAAATAATATATGTGTGAAATTTGTTTTTATTTAGAATGGACCTTTATCATGCACCTGTCTCGAAATGGGGGCAGCGGGAAATAATACATGTCTTCTATACACTTCAATAGCAAATGGAGGACGCTTTTCTTGTGGTTTGTTTTCAAGCCTGCCAGGTAGGCTATACTCCTGTTGTAAAGAGAAGCAATGTAATATTAGGAAAGTTGAGAATTAAATATAGTAGATCTAACCTATAGAAAGCTGAGCCTCCTCTTTTTACTAGAGGCCATCGCTCTGTTTTCTCACGCAATTACATGACCTATAGAAAGCTGAGCCTCCTCTTTTTACTAGAGGCCATCGCTCTGTTTTTTCACGCAATTACATAGCCTATTGAAATGTTGCACAACATGAGCTCATGGGCTCTCATCAAGTGTTTGATTAGATTTTCGAATACATTTGCATTGATGTCAGTGATTTAGAGGGACAATAGAGTGCTGAGTACCAGGCAGTTAGCAAGTTTGGTAGGCTACTAATGACCATCAGCCTCATCAGAGCTTGGAGAAGCCTAATTACAGTGGAACATGTGGAATTTGACTGCCTTCATGACTCGTGACCGCCGGTGTGGCGATTAATACGGTCACCACTACAGCCCTACTCCCACCCACCATACGCCCCAGCCCTACTCCCACCCCACCATACGCCCCAGCCCTACTCCCACCCACCATACGCCCCAGCCCTACTCCCACCCCACCATACGCCCCAGCCCTACTCCCACCCCACCATACGCCCCAGCCCTACTCCCACCCCACCATACGCCCCAGCCCTACTCCCACCCCACCATACGCCCCAGCCCTACTCCCACCCCACCATACGCCCCAGCCCTACTCCCACCCCACCATACGCCCCAGCCCTACTCCCACCCCACCATACGCCCCAGCCCTACTCCCACCCCACCATACGCCCCAGCCCTACTCCCACCCCACCATACGCCCCAGCCCTACTCCCACCCCACCATACGCCCCAGCCCTACTCCCACCCCACCATACGCCCCAGCCCTACTCCCACCCCACCATACGCCCCAGCCCTACTCCCACCCCACCATACGCCCCAGCCCTACTCCCACCCCACCATACGCCCCAGCCCTACTCCCACCCCACCATACGCCCCAGCCCTACTCCCACCCCACCATACGCCCCAGCCCTACTCCCACCCCACCATACGCCCCAGCCCTACTCCCACCCCACCATACGCCCCAGCCCTACTCCCACCCCACCATACGCCCCAGCCCTGTACCCCTGGCTAGGATGGAATGACATAGGGGACTGATGGAGACGGGGGGTGGGCCAAAACCCTGGGGTGGATGGATGAGAGCTGGGGTAGGGTTAAACCCTGGGCTGGATGGATGGGAGGTGGGGTAGGGTTACACCCTGGGGTGGATAGATGAGAGCTGGGGTAGGGTTAAACCCTGGGCTGGATGGATGGGAGGTGGGGTAGGGTTACACCCTGGGGTGGATAGATGGGAGGTGGGGTAAAGTTAAACCCTGGGGTGGATAGATGGGAGGTGGGGTAGGGCTGGGGGGGGCAAGTTAACACTATCCCACCACTTGATCAATACTAGCCTTAATCAACCCATATTAGCCAAGGACCCCCACCCCCCATACCCACATACTCACACACACACAGACACACAGACACACACACACACACACACACACACACACACACACACACACACACACACACACACACACACACACACACACACACACACACACACACACACACACACACACACACACATGGTCGTACAAAATCTCCCTCCTTCAACCTTAAGTAGCCGTCGTCCCATTTTAATTGAATTAAACCAATCGCTGTCCTCTCCACCATTTAAACAAGACCTTGGAAGTGCCTTACAAATTGGCTGAGTGATTTGTCTGTCAAATAGTTGTGTGTGGGGGGGGGTGGTGATGATAAGGCTTTAATTGGTTCGTTATAAAGCCCTCCAGCCCTGCAATCTCCTCCACTCCTCTCTCCGTCCCCCTCCACTCCTCTCTTCCGTCCCCCTCCACTCCTCTCTCCGTCCCCCTCCACTCCTCTCTTCCGTCCCCCTCCACTCCTCTCTCCGTCCCCCTCCACTCCTCTCTTCCGTCCCCCTCCACTCCTCTCTTCCGTCCCCCTCCACTCCTCTCTTCCGTCCCCCTCCACTCCTCTCTCCGTCCCCCTCCACTCCTCTCTCCTCCTCTCTCCCGTCCCCCTCCACTCCTCTCTCCCGTCCCCCTCCACTCCTCTCTCCCGTCCCCCTCCACTCCTCTCTCCCGTCCCCCTCCACTCCTCTCTCCCGTCCCCCTCCACTCCTCTCTCCCGTCCCCCTCCACTCCTCTCTCCCGTCCCCCTCCACTCCTCTCTCCCGTCCCCCTCCACTCCTCTCTTCCGTCCCCCTCCACTCATCTCTCCGTCCCCCTCCACTCATCTCTCCGTCCCCCTCCACTCCTCTCTCCGTCCCCCTCCACTCCTCTCTTCCGTCCCCCTCCACTCCTCTCTCCGTCCCCCTCCACTCCTCTCTCCCGTCCCCCTCCACTCCTCTCTCCCGTCCCCCTCCACTCCTCTCTCCCGTCCCCCTCCACTCCTCTCTCCGTCCCCCTCCACTCCTTTCTCCGTCCCCCTCCACTCCTCTCTCCGTCCCCCTCCACTCCTCTCTCCCGTCCCCCTCCACTCCTCTCTCCCGTCCCCCTACACTCCTCTCTCCCGTCCCCCTCCACTCCTCTCTCCCGTCCCCCTCCACTCCTCTCTCCCGTCCCCCTACACTCCTCTCTCCCGTCCCCCTCCACTCCTCTCTCTGTCCCCCTCCACTCCTCTCTCCGTCCCCCTCCACTCCTCTCTCCGTCCCCCTCCACTCTTCTCTCCGTCCCCCTCCACTCCTCTCTTCCGTCCCACCCCTCCATTTCTCTCTGTAATGTGTCTTCAGAGAGGATTACTCAGGTGTGTCTGCCCTCTAAAGGAACTATTCACTTTCCATTATAATTGTAATAATATTCCTGTATGATAAAGGTGGTATTGTGTCTGTATGATAAAGGTGGTATTGTGTCTGTATGGTAAAGGTGGTATTGTGTCTGTATGGTAAAGGTGGTATTGGGTCTGTATGGTAAAGGTGGTATTGTGTCTGTATGATAAAGGTGGTATTGTGTCTATAATAAAGGTAGTATTGTGTCTGTATGGTAAAGGTGGTATTGTGTCTGTATGGTAAAGTTGGTATTGAGTCTGTATGATAAAGGTGGTATTGTGTCTATAATAAAGGTGGTATTGTGTCTGTATGGTAAAGGTTGGAATCATCTAGTTTCATCATCAGTCCTCTAACAGCCTGGGTGGAATCATCTAGTTTCATCAGTCCTCTAACAGCCTGGGTGGAATCATCTAGTTTCATCAGTCCTCTAACAGCCTGGGTGGAATCATCTAGTTTCATCATCAGTCCTCTAACAGCCTGGGTGGAATCATCTAGTTTCATCATCAGTCCTCTAACAGCCTGGGTGGAATCATCTAGTTTCATCATCAGTCCTCTTAACAGCTTGGGTCAATAGCTTCTAAAAAGTTGCGTATTTTTTTCATGTCCTCCTTTCCACTCTATTTGTCTCTATTTCCTGGTAGAGTGGAGTGTGATGTGGCCTGTCTGTCATTAACCTGAGTGGTTGTTCCTCTCATCTCCTTTATGTGTCAGGCGTTCCATCAGGTGAAAACAACCAATTTCAAAGACTGCATCCTGACCTATTGATGTCCTCTCCCCCCCAGCCTCCCCGCCCGTTCCTCCCTCTCCTACCCTCCCCCATCCTCCCCGCCCGTCCCCCCCTCTCCTACCCTCCCCCATCCTCCCCGCCCGTTCCTCCTCCCCTCACCCGTCCTCCCCGCCCGTCCCTCCTCCCCTCTCCTCCCTGTCCCGTCCCTCCCCTCCCCTTCCCTCTCCTCCCCGTCTTGTCCCTCCCCGTCCTGTCCCTCTCCTCCCCGTCTTGTCCCTCTCCTCCCCGTCTTGTCCCTCTCCTCCCCGTCTTGTCCCTCCCCGTCTTGTCCCTCTCCTCCCCTCCCCGTCTTGTCCCTCCCCGTCTTGTCCCTCCCCGTCTTGTCCCTCTCCTCCCCTCCCCGTCTTGTCCCTCCCCGTCCTGTCCCTCTCCTCCCCGTCCCTCCTCCCCTCTCCTCCCTGTCCCGTCCCTCCCCTCCCCTCCCCTCTCCTCCCCGTCTTGTCCCTCCCCGTCTTGTCCCTCCCCTCCTGTCCCTCTCCTCCCCTCCCCGTCTTGTCCCTCTCCTCCCCTCCCCGTCCTGTCCCTCTCCTCCCCTCCCCTCCCCTCCCCTCCCCTCTCCTCCCCGTCTTGTCCCTCCCCGTCTTGTCCCTCCCCGTCTTGTCCCTCCCCGTCCTGTCCCTCTCCTCCCCTCCCCGTCTTGTCCCTCTCCTCCCCTCCCCGTCTTGTCCCTCTCCTCCCCTCCCCGTCCTGTCCCTCTCCTCCCCGTCCCTCCTCCCCTCTCCTCCCTGTCCCGTCCCTCCCCTCCCCTCCCCTCTCCTCCCCGTCTTGTCCCTCCCCGTCTTGTCCCTCCCCGTCTTGTCCCTCTCCTCCCCTCCCCGTCTTGTCCCTCCCCGTCCCTTCCCTCTCCTCCCCGTCCTGTCCCTCTCCTCCCCGTCCTGTCCCTCTCCTCCCCGTCCCTTCCCTCTCCTCCCCGTCCTGTCCCTCTCCTCCCCGTCCTGTCCCTCTCCTCCCCGTCTTGTCCCTCTCCTCCCCGTCTTGTCCCTCTCCTCCCCGTCCTGTCCCTCTCCTCCCCGTCCCTTCCCTCTCCTCCCCGTCTTGTCCCTCCCCGTCTTGTCCCTCTCCTCCCCGTCTTGTCCCTCCCCGTCTTGTCCCTCCCCGTCCTGTCCCTCCCCTCACCTCTCTGATTTGGAATTAAGCACATACCTACTCTAATAACTTATTTGAATTTCAATTTGGTAACTTCAGATTAAAGCACTTTGTGTAATGCCATGTAATTAGACATTAGAGTCTCTCTCCTCTTAGAACAGGCATGCAGTACCAGTCAAAAGTTGGAACACACCTACTCATTCAAGGGTTTTTCTTTATTTTTACTATTCTCTACATTGTAGAATAATAGTGAAGATATCAAACTATGAAATAACACACTTGGAATCATGTAGTAACCAAAAAAGTGTTAAACAAATCAAAATAGATTTTAGATTCTTCAAAGTAGCCACCCTTTGCCTTGATGACAGCTTTGCACACTCTTGGCATTCTCTCAACCAGCTTTATGAGGAATGCTTTGCCAAAAGTCTTGAAGGAGTTCCCACATATGCTGAGCACTTATTGGTTGCTTTTCCTTCACGCTGCAGTCCAACTCATCCCAAACCATCTCAATTGGGTTGAGGTCGGGTGATTGTGGAGGCCAGGTCATCTGATGCAGCACTCCATCACTCTCCTTGGTCAAATAGCCCTTACACAGTCTGGAGGTGTGTTTGTCCTGTTGAAAAACAAATTATAGTCCCACTAAGCCCAAACCAGATGGGATGGTGTATCGCTGCAGAATGCTGTGGTAGCCATGCTGGTTAAGTGTGCCTTGATGTCACGCCCTGACCTTAGAGATCGTTTTTATGTCTCTATTTTGGTTTGGTCAGGGTGTGAGTTGGGGTGGGTATTCTATGTTCTATTATTTGTATTTCTATGTTTTGGCCGGGTAGGGTTCTCAATCAGGGACAGCTGTCTATCGTTGTCTCTGATTGA
>NC_052328.1:33350447-33393196 GCF_016432855.1 Salvelinus namaycush
TGAGAGAGATCAACCCACACAAAACACACACAGTAACCACACCCCCCCCCCCCCCCCCCCACACACCACCACACACAGTAACACAACCCCACAACACAAACCCCACACACACACACACACACACAGTAACACAACCCCACACACACACAGTAACACACACACACACACACACACACACACAGTAACACAACCCCACACACACCTTGGCACACAGGCCCATCAGATTGTTTGATCTCCAACATGAGCTCTCAATTATTGAATTGCATCTTCCTTCAATCTGAACAGAAATGTGTTCTAATCTGTCTCTTATTCCGATACCACACATTAATTAACACAGAGGAGAGTGTGGAGATACCACACATTAATTAACACAGCGGCTGAGGAGA
Source organism: Salvelinus namaycush (assembly GCF_016432855.1). Lineage (NCBI taxonomy): Eukaryota > Metazoa > Chordata > Actinopteri > Salmoniformes > Salmonidae > Salvelinus > Salvelinus namaycush. The sequence continues at coordinate 33,350,834 of NC_052328.1, forward strand.
GTGTTGAGATACCACACATTAATTAACACAGATGCAGAGGATAGTGTGGAGATACCACACATTAATTAACACAGAGGAGAGTGTGGAGATACCACACATTAATTAACACAGAGGAGAGTGTGGAGATACCACACATTAATTAACACAGAGGAGAGTGTGGAGATACCACACATTAATTAACACAGAGGAGTGTGGAGATACCACACATTAATACAGAGGCAGAGGAGAGTGTGGAGATACCACACATTAATACAGAGGCAGAGGAGAGTGTGGAGATACCACACATTAATACAGAGGCTGAGGAGAGTGTGGAGATACCACACATTAATTAACACAGAGGAGAGTGTGGAGATACCACACATTAATACAGAGGCAGAGGATAGTGTGGAGATACCACACATTAATTAACACAGAGGAGAGTGTGGAGATACCACACATTAATTAACACAGAGGAGAGTGTGGAGATACCACACATAATTAAACACAGAGGAGAGTTGGAGATACCACACATTAATTACACAGAGGAGAGTGTGGAGATACCACACATTAATTAACACAGAGGAGAGTGTGAGGATACCACACATTAATTAACACAGAGGAGAGTGTGGAGATACCACACATTAATTAACACAGAGGAGAGTGTGGAGATACCACACATTAATTAACACAGAGGAGAGTGTGGAGATACCACACATTAATTAACACAGAGGAGAGTGTGGAGATACCACACATTAATTAACACAGAGGAGAGTGTGGAGATACCACACATTAATTAACACAGAGGAGTGTGGAGATACCACACATTAACACAGAGGCAGAGGAGAGTGTGGAGATACCACACATTAATTAACACAGAGGAGAGTGTGGAGATACCACACATTAACACAGAGGAGAGTGTGGAGATACCACACATTAACACAGAGGACCTATCCCATTTCAGGTGTAATAATCACTATACTGTGGAGGAGAGCAGCTCCTTCTGAGACAAATAATTACAGGATCACACACACACAGAAAGGGCCACACAGAGAAAGGGCCACACAAAGAAAGGGCCACACAGAGAAAGGGCCACCACAGAGAAAGGGCCACCATAGAGTAAGGGCCACCATAGAGAAAGGGCCACCACAGAGAAAGGGCCACACAGAGAAAGGGCCACACAGAGAAAGGGCCACACAGAGATGAAGGGCCACCACAGAGAAAGGGCCACCACAGAGAAAGGGCCACACAGAGAAAGGGCCACACAGAGAAAGGGGCACACAGAGATGAAGGGCCACCACAGATAAAGGGCCACACAAAGAAAGGGCCACACAGAGAAAGGGCCACCACAGAGAAAGGGCCACCACAGAGAAAGGGCCACCACAGAGAAAGGGCCACCACAGAGAAAGTGCCACCATAGAGTAAGGGCCACACAGAGAAAGTGCCACCATAGAGTAAGGGCCACCATAGAGAAAGGGCCACCACAGAGAAAGGGCCACACAGAGAAAGGGCCACACAGAGATGAAGGGCCACCACAGAGAAAGGGCCACCACAGAGAAAGGGCCACCACACAGAAAGGGCCACCACACAGAAAGGGCCACACAGAGAAAGGGGCACACAGAGAAAGGGCCACACAGAGAAAGGGCCACACAGAGAAAGGGCCACACAGAGAAAGGGCCACACAGAGAAAGGGCCACACAGAGAAAGGGCCACACAGAGAAAGGGCCACACAGAGAAAGGGCCACACAGAGATGAAGGGCCACACAGAGAAAGGGCCACACAGAGATGAAGGGCCACCACAGATAAAGGGCCACACAAAGAAAGGGCCACACAGAGAAAGGGCCACCACAGAGAAAGGGCCACCACAGAGAAAGTGCCACCATAGAGTAAGGGCCACCATAGAGAAAGGGCCACCACAGAGAAAGGGCCACACAGAGAAAGGGCCACACAGAGAAAGGGCCACCACAGAGAAAGGGGCACCACAGAGAAAGGGCCACACAGAGATGAAGGGCCACCACAGATGAAGGGCCACCACAGAGAAAGGGCCACACAAAGGGCCACACAGAGAAAGGGCCACCACAGAGAAAGGGCCACCATAGAGAAAGGGCCACCATAGAGAAAGGGCCACCATAGAGAAAGGGCCACCATAGAGAAAGGGCCACCATAGAGAAAGGGCCACACAGAGAAAGGGCCACCACAGAGAAAGGGCCACCATAGAGAAAGGGCCACATAGAGAAAGGGCCACCATAGAGAAAGGGCCACACAGAGAAAGGGCCACATAGAGAAAGGGCCACCACAGAGAAAGGGCCACCACAGAGAAAGGGCCACCACAGAGAAAGGGCCACCACAGAGAAAGGGCCACCACAGAGAAAGGGCCACCACAGAGAAAGGGCCACCATAGAGAAAGGGCCACCATAGAGAAAGGGCCACACAGAGAAAGGGCCACCACAGAGAAAGGGCCACACAGAGAAAGGGGCACCACAGAGATTAAGGGCCACCACAGATGAAGGGCCACCACAGATGAAGGGCCACCACAGAGAAAGGGCCACACAAAGAAAGGGCCACACAGAGAAAGGGCCACACAGAGAAAGGGCCACACAGAGAAAGGGCCACACAGAGAAAGGGCCACCACAGAGAAAGGGCCACCACAGAGAAAGGGCCACCACAGAGAAAGGGCCACCACAGAGTAAGGGCCACCATAGAGAAAGGGCCACACAGAGAAAGGGCCACCATAGAGTAAGGGCCACCATAGAGAAAGGGCCACACAGAGAAAGGGCCACCACAGAGAAATGGCCACCACAGAGAAAGGGCCACATAGAGAAAGGGCCACATAGAGAAAGGGCCACATAGAGAAAGGGCCACCATAGAGAAAGGGCCACCATAGAGAAAGGGCCACACAGAGAAAGGGCCACACAGAGAAAGGGCCACACAGAGAAAGGGCCACCATAGAGAAAGGGCCACAAAGAGAAAGGGCCACACAGAGGGCCACCACAGAGAAAGGGCCGCCACACAGAGAAAGGGCCACCACAGAGAAAGGGCCACCACAGAGAAAGGGCCACCAGAGATGAAGGACCACACAGATGAAGGGCCACCACAGAGAAAGGGCCACACAGAGAAAGGGCCACACAGAGAAAGGGCCACACAGAGAAAGGGCCACCACAGAGAAAGGGCCACCATAGAGAAAGGGCCACCATAGAGAAAGGGCCACCATAGAGATAGGGCCACCATAGAGAAAGGGCCACCATAGAGAAAGGGCCACCATAGAGAAAGGGCCACCATAGAGAAAGGGCCACCATAGAGATAGGGCCACATAGAGAAAGGGCCACCATAGAGAAAGGGCCACCATAGAGAAAGGGCCACCATAGAGAAAGGGCCACCATAGAGAAAGGGCCACCATAGAGAAAGGGCCACCATAGAGAAAGGGCCACCATAGAGAAAGGGCCACCATGGAGAAAGGGCCACCATAGAGAAAGGGCCACTCCTCTCCTGTCTGTTGAGGTATGTTTATTCTGATCAGGCCCTGCATAGCGTCACTCGTCCTCGTCCTCGTCCTGTCCTGTCCTGTCCTGTCTGTTGAGGTATGTTTATTCTGATCAGGCCCTGCATAGCGTCACTCTGCCTCCTCCTCCTCTCCTCTCCTCTCCTCCCTCCTCCTCTCCTGTCCTCTCCTCTCCTCTCCTGTCTGTTGAGGTATGTTTATTCTGATCAGGCCCTGCATAGCGTCACTCTGCCTCCTCCTCCTCTCCTCTCCTCTCCTCCCTCCTCCTCTCCTGTCCTCTCCTCTCCTCTCCTCTCCTCTCTCCTCCCTCCTCCTCTCCTCTCCTCTCCTCTCCTGTCCTGTCTGTTGAGGTATGTTTATTCTGATCAGGCCCTGCATAGAGTCACTCTGCCTCCTCCTCTCCTCTCCTCTCCTCTCCTCTCCTCTCCTCTCCTCTCCTCTCCTCTCCTCTCCTCTCCTCTCCTCTCCTGTCCTATCTGTTGAGGTATGTTTATTCTGATCAGGCCCTGCATAGCGTCACAGGGGTGACTTTGTAATTATGTTCATTTTAATTGGCTTCCTGCTATCACCCCTCTCATCACTTATGAGTCCACGCCGCCCGCCCCGGACAATGCATGGGGGCCTGCATTGCTGCTGTGTGTGTTGGTGTGTGTGTGTGTGTGGGGCCTAAGTCAAGTAGACACACACCACCCCCATCCACCCCACCCTCTCCAACCTCTTTACCTGCAGAGCATAATTCCATCAGGAAGTGCCTCCTTCCTTAATGAGTTTCCCCAGCCGTTAGCAGCAGCTTAGATTCATTGATAAACGTTGTGGTTATCGGGGGACGATCGGTGACCTCCTGCACCCCTAATTTGTTTGTGGAAGACGGCAGTTAAAAGGAGATTAATGGGCTATAGATTTATGACTGAGGGCCCAGGACCACCATCCTACCATCCTGTTATAAACCCTCCTTCACTTTTATTCCTCCATGAAGAGGAAGAGGAGGAGGAAGAGGCAAAGGAGGAAGAGGCTGAGAGGGGTTTTCCATCTCCTTCAACATCCTTACAGACCATTTGATGTGTGGGGAGAGAGAAAGACAGAGTCACACACACACACACACACACACACACACACACACACACACACACACACACACACACACACACACACACACACACACACACACACACACACACACACACACACACACACACACACACACACACACACACACACACACACACAGGGGGATTGTACACGAGAAAGTAGAGCTGTTTTTCCTGCTGCTGGTGGTGTTGTTTATCTGTAACAGGATCATCCCAGCTCCTCCATATTGTAAACATCCACAGCAGCCACCCCCTCTAACTCTCTCAGACAAAGCTCATTGGTTAAGGCGTGAGTATTGGGTAATACCTCCTCTGACAAGCTACAGCCAGCGTTTCCACCACATTACAGCCTGTTACACGTTGGCAGTGCCAACGAACGAGCGTCGTGCACATCTGGCAACAACCGCCGCTACCACCCTTTGTCTATACCACCTCTGAATATGTGATTTCATGTTGTTCAGGGAAGGTTTTAGTATTTACCTTCAAAGCCTAAAATGCTGCATGGCTATGGATGTAGAGTAGAACAGACCTGGAGAGAGAACCAGGATGTAGAGTAGAACAGGACTGGAGAGAGAACCAGGATGTTCTGCATGGTTATGGATGTAGAGTAGAACAGACCTGGAGAGAGAACCAGGATGTAGAGTAGAACAGACCTGGAGAGAGAACCAGGATGTAGAGTAGAACAGACCTGGAGAGAGAACCAGGATGTTCTGCATGGTTATGGATGTAGAGTAGAACAGGCCTGGAGAGAGAACCAGGATGTTCTGCATGGCTATGGATGTAGAGTAGAACAGGCCTGGAGAGAGAACCAGGATGTTCTGCATGGTTATGGATGTAGAGTAGAACAGACCTGGAGAGAGAACCAGGATGTAGAGTAGAACAGACCTGGAGAGAGAACCAGGATGTTCTGCATGGTTATGGATGTAGAGTAGAACAGACCTGGACAGAGAACCAGGATGTTCTGCATGGTTATGGATGTAGAGTAGAACAGACCTGGACAGAGAACCAGGATGTTCTGCATGGCTATGGATGTAGAGTAGAACAGACCTGGACAGAGAACCAGGATGTAGAGTAGAACAGACCTGGAGAGAGAACCAGGATGTTCTGCATGGTTATGGATGTAGAGTAGAACAGACCTGGAGAGAGAACCAGGATGTAGAGTAGAACAGACCTGGAGAGAGAACCAGGATGTAGAGTAGAACAGACCTGGAGAGAGAACCAGGATGTTCTGCATGGTTATGGATGTAGAGTAGAACAGACCTGGAGAGAGAACCAGGATGTAGAGTAGAACAGACCTGGAGAGAGAACCAGGATGTTCTGCATGTGTAAACAGCCAACATGCAGAGTGACTCGACGCTGAAGCCCTTATGTGCTGTTCTAGACAGGATGTCTGACATGTTCTGATGATAGGTACAGTGCCATTTAAAAGTCTGGACATACCTACTCATTCAAGGGTTTTTCATTAATTTTACTATTTTCTATATTGTAGAATAATAGTGAAGACATCAACACTATGAAATAACACATATGGAATCATGTAGCAACCCCAAAGTATTAAACATCTCAAAATATATTTTATATTTGAGATTCTTCAAAGTAGCCACCCTTTGCCTTGACGGCTTTGCACACTCTTGGCATTCTCTCAACCAGCTTTATGAGGTAGTCACCTGGAATGCATTTCAATTAGCAGGTGTGCCATGTTAAAAGTTAATTTGTGGAATTTCTTTCCTTCTTAATGTGTTTGGGCCAATCAGTTGTATTGTGACAAGGTAGGGTGGTATACAGAAGATAGCCATATTTGGTAAAAGACCAAGTCCATATTATAGCAAGAACAGCTCAAATAAGCAAAGAGAAACGACAGTCCATTACTTTAAGACATGAAGGTCAGTCAATACGGAAAATTTCAAGAACTTTAAAAGTGTCTTCAAGCAAAACCCATCAAGCACTGTGATGAACCTGGATCCCATGAGGACCACCACAGGAATGGAAGACCCAGAGTTACCTCTGCTGCAGAGGATAAGTTCATTAGATTTACCAGCCTCAGACATTAAAGCCCAAATAAATGCTTCACAGAGTTTAAGTAACAGACACATTTCAACATCAACTGTTCAGAGGAGACTGTGTGAACCAGGCCTTCATGGTTGAATTGCTGCAAAGAAACCACTACTAAAGGACACCAATATGAAGAAGAGACTTGCTTGGGCCAAGAAACACGAGCAATGGACATTAGACCGGTGGAAATCTGTCCTTTCGTCCGATGAGTCCAAATTTGAGATTTTTGGTGTCTTTGTGAGACGCAGAGTAGGTGAACGGATGATCTCTGCATGTGTGGTTCCCACCGTGAAGCATGGAGGAGGTGGTGTGATGGTGCTTTGTTGGTGACACTGTCTGTGATTTATTTAGAATTAAAGTGTCACGGCCGTGGAATGAACAGGACCAAAGCACAGCGTGGTGAGCGTACATATTCCTTTTATTTAGGATGACGCCGACAAAAACAATAAACAATACAAAACAAACCGTGAAGCTTAAGGCCATAAACAAAGTCAACTTCCCACAAAGACAGGTGGGAAAAAGGGCTACCTAAGTATGGTTCCAACTGAACAACCCAGTCCTAGTTATTTCAACTAGAAACAACACAACCCTATTTTCAACTGGAAACAAGCCCTTACTGTAGTTATTTCAACTGGAAACCACCCAGTCCGTAGTTATTTTAAACTGAAACAACCCAGCCCTAGTTATTTCAACTGGAACAACCCAGCCCCTAGTTATTTCAACTGGAAAACAACCCCAGTCCTAGTTACTTTCAACTGGAAACCAACCCAGTCCTAGTTATTTCAACTGGAACAACCAGCAGTCCTAGGTATTTTCAACTGCGAAACACCCAACCCTAGTCACTTCAACTGGAACAACCCAGCCCTAGTTATTTCAACTGTAAACAACCCAGTCCTAGTTATTTCAACTGAAACAACCAACCCTAGTACTTTCAACTGAACACAACCCCCAGGGGCCCTAGTTATTTCAACTCGGAAACAACAACTACCCTAGTTATTTCAACTGGAAACAACCCAACCCTAGTTAAGTTTTTCCAACTGGAAACAACCCAACCCTAGTTATTTCAACTGGAAACAACCCAACCCTAGTTATTTCAACTGGAAACAACCCAACCCTAGTTATTTCAACTGGAAACACCAACCCTAGTTATTTCAACTGGAAACAACCCAGCCCTAGTTATTTCAACTGGAAACAACCCAGTCCTAGTTATTTCAACTGGAAACAACCCAGCCCTAGTTATTTCAACTGGAAACAACCCAGCCCTAGTTATTTCAACTGGAAACAACCCAGTCCTAGTTATTTCAACTAGAAACAACCCAGTCCTAGTTATTTCAACTGGAAACAACCACACCCTAGTTATTTCAACTGGAAACAACCCAGCCCTAGTTATTTCAACTGGAAACAACCCAGTCCTAGTTATTTCAACTGGAAACAACCCAACCCTAGTTATTTCAACTGGGAAAAACCCAGCCCTAGTTATTTCAACTGGAAACAACCCAGTCCTAGTTATTTCAACTGGAAACAACACAACCCTAGTTATTTCAACTGGAAACAACCCAGTCCTAGTTATTTCAACTGGAAACAACCCAGTCCTAGTTTTTTCAACTGGAAACAACACAACCCTAGTTATTTCAACTGGAAACAACCCAGTCCTAGTTATTTCAACTGGAAACAACCCAGCCCTAGTTATTTCAACTGGAAACAACCCAACCCTAGTTATTTCAACTGGAAACAACCCAACCCTAGTTATTTCAACTGGAAACAACCCAACCCTAGTTATTTCAACTGGAAACAACCCAACCCTAGTTATTTCAACTGGAAACAACCCAACCCTAGTTATTTCAACTGGAAACAACCCAGCCCTAGTTATTTCAACTGGAAACAACCCAACCCTAGTTATTTCAACTGGAAACAACCCAACCCTAGTTATTTCAACTGGAAACAACACAACCGTAGTTATTTTAACTGTAACAACACCACCCTAGTTATTTCAACTGGAAACAAGCCTACTGTTGTTATTTCAACTGTAAACAACACAACCGTAGTTATTTCAACTGGAAACAACCCAGTCCTAGTTATTTTCAACTGGAAACAACACAACCGTAGTTATTTCAACTGGAAACAACCCAGTCCTAGTTATTTCAACTGGAAACAACCCAGTCCTAGTTAATTCAACTGGAAACAACACAACCCTAGTTATTTCAACTGGAAACAACCCAGCCCTAGTTATTTCAACTGGAAACAACCCAGTCCTAGTTATTTCAACTGGAAACAACCCAGCCCTAGTTATTTCAACTGGAAACAACCCAGTCCTAGTTATTTCAACTGGAAACAAGCCTACTGTAGTTATTTCAACTGGAAACAACAACACCGTAGTTATTTCAACTGGAAACAACCCAGTCCTAGTCATTTCAACTGGAAACAACCCAGTCCTAGTTATTTCAACTGGAAACAACCCAGCCCTAGTTATTTCAGCTGGAAACAAGCCAACTGTAGTTATTTCAACTGGAAACAACAACTCTGTAGTTATTTCAACTGGAAACAACCCAGTCCTAGTTATTTCAACTGGAAACAACCCAGTCCTAGGTATTTCAACTGGAAACAACCCAACCCTAGTTATTTCAACTGGAAACAACCCAGCCCTAGTTATTTCAACTGGAAACAACCCAGTCCTAGTTATTTCAACTGGAAACAACCCAACCCTAGTTATTTCAACTGGAAACAACCCAGCCCTAGTTATTTCAACTGGAAACAACCCAACCCTAGTTATTTCAACTGGAAACAACCCAACCCTAGTTATTTCAACTGGAAACAACCCAGCCCTAGTTATTTCAACTGGAAACAACCCAGTCCTAGTTATTTCAACTGGAAACAACCCAGCCCTAGTTATTTCAACTGGAAACAACCCAGCCCTAGTTATTTCAACTGGAAACAACCCAGTCCTAGTTATATCAACTAGAAACAACCCAGTCCTAGTTATTTCAACTGGAAACAACCAAACCCTAGTTATTTCAACTGGAAACAACCCAGCCCTAGTTATTTCAACTGGAAACAACCCAGCCCTAGTTATTTCAACTGGAAACAACCCAGTCCTAGTTATTTCAACTGGAAACAACCCAACCCTAGTTATTTCAACTGGAAACAACCCAACCCTAGTTATTTCAACTGGAAACAACCCAGTCCTAGTTATTTCAACTGAAAACAACCAAACCCTAGTTATTTCAACTGGAAACAACCCAGCCCTAGTTATTTCAATTGGAAACAACCCAGTCCTAGTTATTTCAACTGGAAACAACCCAACCCTAGTTATTTCAACTGGGAAAAACCCAGCCCTAGTTATTTCAACTGGAAACAACCCAGTCCTAGTTATTTCAACTGGAAACAACACAACCCTAGTTATTTCAACTGGAAACAACCCAACCCTAGTTATTTCAACTGGAAACAACCCAGCCCTAGTTATTTCAACTGGAAACAACCCAGTCCTAGTTACTTCAACTGGAAACAACCCAGTCCTAGTTATTTCAACTGGAAACAACCCAGTCCTAGTTATTTCAACTGGAAACAACCCAACCCTAGTTATTTCAACTGGAAACAACCCAGTCCTAGTTATTTCAACTGGAAACAACCAAACCCTAGTTATTTCAACTGGAAACAACCCAGCCCTAGTTATTTCAATTGGAAACAACCCAGTCCTAGTTATTTCAACTGGAAACAACCCAACCCTAGTTATTTCAACTGGAAACAACCCAGTCCTAGTTATTTCAACTAGAAACAACACAACCCTAGTTATTTCAACTGGAAACAAGCCTACTGTAGTTATTTCAACTGGAAACAACCCAGTCCTAGTTATTTCAACTGGAAACAACCCAGCCCTAGTTATTTCAACTGGAAACAACCCAGCCCTAGTTATTTCAACTGGAAACAACCCAGTCCTAGTTATTTCAACTGGAAACCACCCAGTCCTAGTTATTTCAACTGGAAACAACCCAGTCCTAGGTATTTCAACTGGAAACAACCCAACCCTAGTTATTTCAACTGGAAACAACCCAGCCCTAGTTATTTCAACTGGAAACAACCCAGTCCTAGTTATTTCAACTGGAAACAACCCAACCCTAGTTATTTCAACTGGGAAAAACCCAGCCCTAGTTATTTCAACTGGAAACAACCCAGTCCTAGTTATTTCAACTGGAAACAACACAACCCTAGTTATTTCAACTGGAAACAACCCAACCCTAGTTATTTCAACTGGAAACAACCCAGCCCTAGTTATTTCAACTGGAAACAACCCAGTCCTAGTTATTTCAACTGGAAACAACCCAACCCTAGTTATTTCAACTGGAAACAACCCAGTCCTAGTTATTTCAACTAGAAACAACACAACCCTAGTTATTTCAACTGGAAACAAGCCTACTGTAGTTATTTCAACTGGAAACAACCCAGTCCTAGTTATTTAAACTGGAAACAACCCAGCCCTAGTTATTTCAACTGGAAACAACCCAGCCCTAGTTATTTCAACTGGAAACAACCCAGTCCTAGTTATTTCAACTGGAAACCACCCAGTCCTAGTTATTTCAACTGGAAACAACCCAGTCCTAGGTATTTCAACTGGAAACAACCCAACCCTAGTTACTTCAACTGGAAACAACCCAGCCCTAGTTATTTCAACTGGAAACAACCCAGTCCTAGTTATTTCAACTGGAAACAACCCAACCCTAGTTATTTCAACTGGAAACAACCCAGCCCTAGTTATTTCAACTGGAAACAACCCTACCCTAGTTATTTCAACTGGAAACAACCCAACCCTAGTTATTTCAACTGGAAACAACCCAACCCTAGTTATTTCAACTGGAAACAACCCAACCCTAGTTATTTCAACTGGAAACAACCCAACCCTAGTTATTTCAACTGGAAACAACCCAGCCCTAGTTATTTCAACTGGAAACAACCCAGTCCTAGTTATTTCAACTGGAAACAACCCAGCCCTAGTTATTTCAACTGGAAACAACCCAGCCCTAGTTATTTCAACTGGAAACAACCCAGTCCTAGTTATTTCAACTAGAAACAACCCAGTCCTAGTTATTTCAACTGGAAACAACCACACCCTAGTTATTTCAACTGGAAACAACCCAGCCCTAGTTATTTCAACTGGAAACAACCCAGTCCTAGTTATTTCAACTGGAAACAACCCAACCCTAGTTATTTCAACTGGGAAAAACCCAGCCCTAGTTATTTCAACTGGAAACAACCCAGTCCTAGTTATTTCAACTGGAAACAACACAACCCTAGTTATTTCAACTGGAAACAACCCAGTCCTAGTTATTTCAACTGGAAACAACCCAGTCCTAGTTTTTTCAACTGGAAACAACACAACCCTAGTTATTTCAACTGGAAACAACCCAGTCCTAGTTATTTCAACTGGAAACAACCCAGCCCTAGTTATTTCAACTGGAAACAACCCAACCCTAGTTATTTCAACTGGAAACAACCCAACCCTAGTTATTTCAACTGGAAACAACCCAACCCTAGTTATTTCAACTGGAAACAACCCAACCCTAGTTATTTCAACTGGAAACAACCCAACCCTAGTTATTTCAACTGGAAACAACCCAGCCCTAGTTATTTCAACTGGAAACAACCCAACCCTAGTTATTTCAACTGGAAACAACCCAACCCTAGTTATTTCAACTGGAAACAACACAACCGTAGTTATTTTAACTGTAAACAACACCACCCTAGTTATTTCAACTGGAAACAAGCCTACTGTTGTTATTTCAACTGTAAACAACACAACCGTAGTTATTTCAACTGGAAACAACCCAGTCCTAGTTATTTCAACTGGAAACAACACAACCGTAGTTATTTCAACTGGAAACAACCCAGTCCTAGTTATTTCAACTGGAAACAACCCAGTCCTAGTTAATTCAACTGGAAACAACACAACCCTAGTTATTTCAACTGGAAACAACCCAGCTCTAGTTATTTCAACTGGAAACAACCCAGTCCTAGTTATTTCAACTAGAAACAACCCAGCCCTAGTTATTTCAACTGGAAACAACCCAGTCCTAGTTATTTCAACTGGAAACAAGCCTACTGTAGTTATTTCAACTGGAAACAACAACACCGTAGTTATTTCAACTGGAAACAACCCAGTCCTAGTCATTTCAACTGGAAACAACCCAGTCCTAGTTATTTCAACTGGAAACAACCCAGCCCTAGTTATTTCAGCTGGAAACAAGCCAACTGTAGTTATTTCAACTGGAAACAACAACTCTGTAGTTATTTCAACTGGAAACAACCCAGTCCTAGTTATTTCAACTGGAAACAACCCAGTCCTAGTTATTTCAACTGGAAACAACCCAACCCTAGTTATTTCAACTGGAAACAACCCAGTCCTAGTTATTTAAACTGGAAACAACCCAGCCCTAGTTATTTCAACTGGAAACAAGACAACCCTAGTTATTTCAACTGAAAGCAAGCCAACCCAAGTAATTTCAACTGGAAACAAGACAACCCTAGTTATATCAACTGAAAGCAAGCCAACCCAAGTAATTTCAACTGGAAACAAGCAAACCCTTGTTATTTCAAATAAAAATGACACAACCCTAGTTATTTCAACTGGAAACGACACATGCCCGCTATGAATCAGGTAAACCGATATACTTGAGTAAATACTGTATATTTTGAACACACAAACCTTGAACTCTTTGCCTGATTTGAGGATAATACAGTGCCACCGTTTTCGGCCCGCTAACAAGGACTGCCCTTCTCCGTGGCTGACGTGAGTAAAACATTTAAACGTGTTAACGTTAGATTACTTAGATTACTTGTTAGATATTACTGCACTGTCGGAACTAGAAGCACAAGCACTTCGCTACACTGGTGTTAACATCTGCTAACCATGTGTATGTGACAAATAAACATTTGATTTGGTATGACCACATTTTCTTTTCATAGCATCACATGATATCAATTTAATAAATTTCATCAAAAATCTAATACAGTATAAAACAAATTAAATACAACACATATTGATAAACGTAAATATACTGAATGATATAATTAAACACAAAAAACACAGTCAACTAAAACAAACAAATAAACAATATTATTCATATGTGGTTGTGTCACCTAGTTATCTTAAAGGGATAGTTTTGGCAATTTTGGCAATGAAACACTTTATCTACTTCCTCAGAGTCAGATGAACTCGTAAATACCACTTTATCTACTTCCTCAGAGTCAGATGAACTCGTAAATACCACTTTATCTACTTCCTCAGAGTCAGATGAACTCGTAAATACCACTTTATCTACTTCCTCAGAGTCAGATGAACTCGTAAATAACACTTTATCTACTTCCTCAGAGTCAGATGAACTCGTAAATACCACTTTATCTACTTCCTCAGAGTCAGATGAACTCGTAAATACCACTTTATCTACTTCCTCAGAGTCAGATGAACTCGTAAATAACACTTTATCTACTTCCTCAGAGTCAGATGAACTCGTAAATAACACTTTATCTACTTCCTCAGAATCAGATGAACTCGTAAATACCACTTTATCTACTTCCTCAGAGTCAGATGAACTCGTAAATACCACTTTTATGTACAGTTGAAGTTGGAAGTTTACATACACTGAGCCAAATACATTTTAACTCAGTTTTTCACAATTCCTGACATTTAATCCTAGTAAAAATTCCCTGTCTTAGGTCAGTTAGGATCACCACTTTATTTTAAGAATGTGAAATGTCTGAAAAATGAATGATTTATTTCAGCTTATCACATTCCCAGTGGGTCAGAAGTTTACATACACTCAAATAGTATTTGGTAGCATTGCCTTTAAATTGTTTAACTAGGGTCAAACATTTCAGGTAGCCTTCCACAAGCTTCCCACAATAAGTTGGGTGAATTTTGGCCCATTCCTCCTGACAGAGCTGGTGTAACTGAGTCAGGTTTGTAAGCCTCCTTGCTCGTACACGCTCTATCAGTTCGGCCCACAAATTGTCTATGGGATTGAGGTCAGGGCTTTGTGATTGCCACTCCAATACCTTGACTTTGTTGTCCTTAAGCCATTATGCTTTGGAAGTATGCTTGGGGTCATTGTCCATTTGGAAGACCCATTTGTTACCATGCTTTAACTTCCTGACTGATGTCTTGAGATGTTGCTTCAATATATCAACATAATTGTCCTCCCTCATGATGCCATCTATTTTGTGACGTGCACCAGTCCCTCCTGCAGCAAAGCCCCCCCACAACATGATGCTGCCACCCCCGTGCTTCACTGTTGGGATGGTGTTCTTCGGCTTGCAAGTCTCCAACCTTTTTCCTCCAAACATAATGATGGTCATTATGGCCAAGCAGTTCTATTTTTGTTTCATCAGACCAGAGGAGATTTCTCCAAAAATAATGATCTTTGTCCCCATGTGCAGTTGCAACTTCTTCCTTGCTGAGTGGCCTTTCAGGTTATGTCGATATTGGACTCGTTTTACTGTGCATATAGATACATTTCTACCGGTTTCCTCCAGCATCTTCACAAGGTCCTTTGCTGTTGTTCTGGGATTGATTTGCACTTTTCTCACCAAAGTACGTTCATTTCTAGGAGACAGAACACGTCTCCTTCCTGAGCGGTATGACAACTGTGTGGTACCATGGTGTTTATACTTGCGTACAATTGTTTGTACAGATGAACGTGGTAACTTCAGGTGTTTGGAAATTGCTCCCAAGGATGAACCAGATTTGTGGAGGTATACAATTTATTTTCTGAGGTCTTGGATGATTTCTTTTGATTTTCCCATGATGTCAAGCAAAGAGGCACAGAGTTTGACAGTAGGCTTTGAAATACATCCACAGGTACACCTCCAATTGACTCAAATGATGTCAATTAGCCTATCAGAAGCTTCTAAAGCCATGACATCATTTTCGGGAATTTTCCAAGCTGTTTAAAGGCACAGTCAACTTAGTGAAATTAAAATGACTGAATGCTTGTAAGACAAGCACACTAGATGATCAAAACATTAGATCACATCAAATAAGCCTGAATGGGTTCGCCAACTCCCCAACTATATAAGACTAGTATGTTATAACTAAACATAATTGTACCACAGGTGGGCTACTTACTATCCAGGGTTCGCAAGCAACAGTTGCTGATCTATGAGCATGTTCAAGACTTCTTGAATGTGAGCCATAGCCTCATCAAATGTGTAGTCTTTACCATCATGAGATAGCCATAAACGGGCCGGGAATCGCAGTCCATACGTCACACCTGGATGGTCCCGTAGTAGTCGTTTGGCCTGTGCGAAAGCTGCATGCTGCCTGGAAACAGTGGGGAAGTAGTCCTGGTAGATAGAGAAGCTCTGTCCTTGAAAGCTCAGAGTGGTATTGCGGGCTCGTCGGGGGAATCTCCATCTTCTCGTCGAAGAATGATGTCACGGGGCCTCTCACCATCCCGGGGCTTAAGGCGCACTGACCGATGGGCACGATCAACCAGGGGCTTCTCATCCAAGGCAAGAACATCCTTCAGCAGCCTAAAAATGAAATCCGTGGCACGAGGCATTTCCGCTGACTCTGGGACCGATACCAGTCTCAGGTTATTGCGGCGAGAGAATCCCTCTAAACTCACACAACTCTCCTGCACCTTTTTCAGATCCGCAGTTTCACGTCAGCCTCCAGGGAGGTAGTTAAGTCGGAGACATTTGTAGCAGAGGTCTCCAGTGCTGCAATCGTTGTAGTGTGCAACTCTGTTGTTGTTTTCAGTGATGTGATTGCTGGCACCGTCTCGTTCCGCAGGATGGTTAGATCTGCTTTTAAAGTATCAGAAACCTCCTGTATTTGTGCATCAATCATAGCAAGTACCTCCGTTTTCATTTCAACTATCTCAGAGCGTAGTAGTTTGATGGCCTCGAGAATGTTCATTTCAGCGCCGCCAGGCCAAGCCGTACCCCAGGGTAAAGTGTGAGTCCCCGGGCCCTCAGACTCAGGAGAGGGCGGTGATAAGAGTGGGTCTTGTAGGCCGGGTTTTCTCAAAGTCACGTTTTTGGCCTTATGTTTCATCGACATGCTGACATTCGAAAGCAAATTAGTCTTGGTTTTTACGGAAAGGGATCACCAAACTACTATTTGAAAATAAATACGGTTCTGCTGCAAAATTCACATAAACTTTAAGAATACTGCGGGAGAAAACGGAAAACACGTCCGTCGCACATGGCGCCCCTCCAACCACCCCGGTTCAATTCCATTTTGTTCGTTTTTTTGTGAGCCCAACGTGCCGTTTCTCTGGAGATATCAAATCATTCAGGCTCGTGGTAATGGCTGGAGCGGAGTGAGGGGTTTCTATGGGTTTGATGCCATTTGATGCCATTGATATCATAACTGCCATAGATAAAAGACAGTAATGTGCAGCCGTTTTCATCGACCTGGCCAAGGCTTTTGACTCTGTCAATCACCGCATTCTCAGAGCCTGTTGTCCGGACCTCTGGCAGTCTCTATGGGGGTGCCACAGGGTGCAATTCTCGGGCCGACTCTTTTCTCTGTATATATCAATGATGTCGTTCTTGCTGGTGGTGATTCTCTGATCCACCTCTACGTAGACGACACCATTCTATATACATCTGGCCCTTCCTTGGACACTGTGTTAACAAACCTCCAAACGAGCTTCAATGCCATACAACACTCCTTCTGTGGCCTCCAACTGCTCTTAAACGCTAGTAAACGCTAGTAAAACTAAACTTCAACTGATCACTGCCCGCACCCGCCCGCCCGACTAGCATCACTACTCTGGACGGTTCTGTCTTAGAATATGTGGACAACTACAAATACCTAGGTGTCTGGTTAGACTGTAAACTCTCCTTCCAGACTCACATTAAGCATCTCCAATCCAAAATTAAATCTATAATTGGCTTCCTATTTCGCAACAAAGCCTCCTTCACTCATGCTGCCGAACATACCCTCGTAAAATTGACTATCCTACCGATCCTTGACTTCGGCGATGTCATTTAGAAAATAGCCTCCAACACTCTACTCAGCAAATTGGATGTAATCTATCACAGTGCCATCCGTTTTGTCACCAAAGCTCATATACTACCAACCACTGCGACCTGTATGCTCTCGTTGGCTGGCCCTCGCTTCATATTCGTCGCCAAACCCATTGGCTCCAGGTCATCTATAAGTCTTTGCTAGGTAAAGCCCCGCATTATCTCAGCTCATTGGCCACCATAGCAACACCCACCCGTAGCACACGCTCCAGTAGGTATATTTTACTGATCACCCCCAAAGCCAACACCTCTTTGGCCGCCTTTCCTTCCAGTTCTCTGCTGCCAATGACTGGAACTAATTGCAAAAATCACTGAAGCTGGAGACTCATATCTCCCTCGCTAACTTTAAGAATCAGCTGTCAGAGCAGCTTACCGATCACTATACCTGTACACAGCCCATCTGTAAATAGCCCACCCAACTACCTCATCCCCATATTATTATTTATTGTTTTGCTCTTTTGCACCCCAGTATCTCTACTTGCACATCCTCATCTGCATATCTATCACTGCTTTGCTTTATCTTGGCTAGGTCACAGTTGTAAATTAGATCTTGTTCTCAACTGGCCTACCTGGTTAAATAAAGGTGTAATAAAATAAATGTTTTAAAAAATCCATTGGCTCCATTCCAGCTATTATTATGAGCCGTCCTCCCCTCACCAGCTTCGACTGTACTACATATTAATGAATGCTAGGTGTTTTATATCACTTGCGCTTCTAGAGGCCTAAACAAAGGCTTCCAAACTGGCTGTGATTACTGGGAAAAACAGATCAAATAGATGTTTGGAGGAAAAAGGGGGAGGCTTGCAAGCCGAAGAACACCATCCCAACCATGATGCACATGGGTGGCAGCATCATGCTGTGGGGGTGCTTTGCTGCAGGAGGGACTGGTGCACTTCACAAAATAGATGGCATCATGAGGCAGGAAAATTATGAGGATATATTGAAGCAACAGCTCAAGACATCAGTCAGGAAGTTAAAGCATGGTCACAAATGGGTCTTCCAAATGAACAATGACCCCAAGCATACTTCCAAAGTTGTGGCGAAATGGCTTAAGGACAACAAAGTCAAGGTATTGGAGTGGCCATCACAAAGCCCTGACCTCAATCCTATAGAAAATGTGTGGGCAGAACTGAAAAAGCATGTGCGAGCAAGGAGGCCTACAAACCTGACTTAGTTACACCAGCTCTGTCAGGAGGAATGGGCCAAAATTCACCCAACTTATTATGGGAAGGTTGTGGAAGGCTACCCGAAACGTTTGACCCAAGTTAAACAATGTAAAGGCAATGTTACCAAATACTATTTGAGTGTATGTAAACTCTGACCCACTGGGAATGTGATAAAAGCTGAAAAAAATAATTATCTCTACTACTTTTCTGACATTTCACATTCTTAAA
Organism: Salvelinus namaycush; assembly: GCF_016432855.1. Classification (NCBI taxonomy): domain Eukaryota; kingdom Metazoa; phylum Chordata; class Actinopteri; order Salmoniformes; family Salmonidae; genus Salvelinus; species Salvelinus namaycush. Next base: position 33,369,868 of record NC_052328.1, read on the forward strand.
ATAAAGTGGTGATCTAATTGACTTAAGACAGGGAACTTTTACGAGGATTAAATGTCTGGAATTGTGAAAAACTGAGTTCAAATGTATTTGGCTAAGGTGTATGTAAACTTCCGACTTCAACTGTACATTTAATTGTTAGGGACCAGACAAGTAGCCTAGCAGTTAAAGCATTGAGCCAGTAAGCGAAAGGTCGCTTGTTCGAATTCCTGATCCAGCAAGGTGGAAAAATCTGCCGTTCTGCCCATGAGCAAACAGTTGACCCCCAACAACAACTGTACCCCAGAGCGCTGATTATGTTCATTAAGGCAGCTCCCCAGACCTCTCTGATTCAGAGGGTTGTGTTAAATGCAGAAGACACATTTCGGTTGAATCCATTCAGTTATGTAACTGACTAGGTATACCCTTTCCCTATTAGTTGCTTTATGCAGACTGGAGGCTCTGTATGGAGTGTGCAACAAATATAGCCTCTTACAAAACACACCTTAAAATATGTTAATGTGTCAAGAACAACAATACCATGCACCAACTAGTATTCAAAAGGTTTTTGGTACTCCAAAAATGTGATGTGGTGCTGTATTCTGTAGTTTGTTGAATTGCAGTAAATTACTGGCAGCAATTGGCCATTAAGTTACTGTAGATTTACAGGTTTTTACACAGGTTTTGTAGAATTCTTAAAAAACAGAATGTTACTTTATTCTGTAGGAGGTACAGCATTCTCACTCACAGGTACAACAAATATAGACTCTTACAAGGCACGGCGTAAAATATTTTAATGAGCTCCAACAAGAAAATGTTCCCACAATGCACCATCATTTACAGTATGCTGCAGTAAATAAACACCAACATAGGTAATACAGTACTTTATTGTAAAGAAATACAGTATGTTGTTCATTTTTACAGAAGGATTCTAATTACAGTTAATAACTGTATTTTTCAGCATTTTACCCATAATGCACTGAAATAAAATCAAATTTTATTTGTCACATGCGCCAAATACAACAGGTGTAACCCTTCCAGTGAAATGCTTACTTACAAGCCCTTAACCAACAACTCAGTTTTAAGAAAATACCTAAAAAAAGTAAGAGATAAGAAAAACAAATAATTAAATAACAGCAGCAGGGCTATATACATTTACATTTACATTTAAGTCATTTAGCAGACGCTCTTATCCAGAGCGACTTACAAATTGGTGCATTCACCTTATGATATCCAGTGGAACAGCCACTTTACAATAGTGCATCTAAATCTTTTAAGGGGGGGGGGGGGGGGGGTTAGAAGGATTACTTTATCCTATCCTAGGTATTCCTTAAAGAGGTGGGGTTTCAGGTGTCTCCGGAAGGTGGTGATTGACTCCGCTGTCCTGGCGTCGTGAGGGAGTTTGTTCCACCATTGGGGTGCCAGAGCAGCGAACAGTTTTGACTGGGCTGAGCGGGAACTGTACTTCCTCAGAGGTAGGGAGGCGAGCAGGCCAGAGGTGGATGAACGCAGTGTCCTTGTTTGGGTGTAGGGCCTGATCAGAGCCTGAAGGTACGGAGGTGCCGTTCCCCTCACAGCTCCGTAAGCAAGCACCATGGTCTTGTAGCGGATGCGAGCTTCAACTGGAAGCCAGTGGAGAGAGCGGAGGAGCGGGGTGACGTGAGAGAACTTGGGAAGGTTGAACACCAGACGGGCTGCGGCGTTCTGGATGAGTTGTAGGGGTTTAATGGCACAGGCAGGGAGCCCAGCCAACAGCGAGTTGCAGTAATCCAGACGGGAGATGACAAGTGCCTGGATTAGGACCTGCGCCGCTTCCTGTGTGAGGCAGGGTCGTACTCTGCGGATGTTGTAGAGCATGAACCTACAGGAACGGGCCACCGCCTTGATGTTAGTTGAGAACGACAGGGTGTTGTCCAGGATCACGCCAAGGTTCTTAGCGCTCTGGGAGGAGGACACAATGGAGTTGTCAACCGTGATGGCGAGATCATGGAACGGGCAGTCCTTCCCCGGGAGGAAGAGCAGCTCCGTCTTGCCGAGGTTCAGCTTGAGGTGGTGATCCGTCATCCACACTGATATGTCTGCCAGACATGCAGAGATGCGATTCGCCACCTGGTTATCAGAAGGGGGAAAGGAGAAGATTAATTGTGTGTCGTCTGCATAGCAATGATAGGAGAGACCATGTGAGGTTATGACAGAGCCAAGTGACTTGGTGTATAGCGAGAATAGGAGAGGGCCTAGAACAGAGCCCTGGGGGACACCAGTGGTGAGAGCACGTGGTGAGGAGACAGATTCTCGCCACGCCACCTGGTAGGAGCGACCTGTCAGGTAGGACGCAATCCAAGCGTGGGCTGAGCCGGAGATGCCCAACTCGGAGAGGGTGGAGAGGAGGATCTGATGGTTCACAGTATCAAAGGCAGCCGATAGGTCTAGAAGGATGAGAGCAGAGGAGAGAGAGTTAGCTTTAGCAGTGCGGAGCGCCTCCGTGACACAGAGAAGAGCAGTCTCAGTTGAATGACTAGTCTTGAAACCTGACTGATTTGGATCAAGAAGGTCATTCTGAGAGAGATAGCAGGAGAGCTGGCCAAGGACGGCACGTTCAAGAGTTTTGGAGAGAAAAGAAAGAAGGGATACTGGTCTGTAGTTGTTGACATCGGAGGGATCGAGTGTAGGTTTTTTCAGAAGGGGTGCAACTCTCGCTCTCTTGAAGACGGAAGGGACGTAGCCAGTGGTCAAGGATGAGTTGATGAGCGAGGTGAGGTAAGGGAGATACAGGTGCTACAGGTTCCGAGTCAATGTGTCAATGTGCGGGGGCACCAGTGTCAAGGTAATTGAGGTAGTTATGTACATGCAGGTAGGGTTACTTAAGTGGCTATGCATAGATAATAAGAGAGAGTAGCAGCAGCGTGGGGGGGGGGGGGGGGGGGGGTGCAAATAGTCTGGGTAGCCATTTCATTAGCTGTTCAGGAGTCTTATGGCTTGGGGGTGAAAGCTGTTTAGAAGCCTCTTGGACCTAGAATTGGTGCTCCAGTACCGCTTGCCGTGCGGTAGCAGAGAGAACAGTTCATGACTAGGGTGGTTGGAGTCTGACAATTTTTAGGGCCTTCCTCTGACACCGCCTGGTATAGAGGTCCTGGATGGTAGGAAGCTTGGCCCCGGTGATGTACGCATTACCATCTGTAGGGCCTTGCAGTCGGAGGCCGAGCAGTTGCCATACCAGGCAGTGATTCAACCCGTCAGAATGCTCTCGATGGTGCAGCTGTAAAACCTTTTGAGGATCTGAGGACCCATGCCAAATCTTTTCAGTCTCCTGAGGTTTTGTTATGCCCTCTTCACGACTGTCTTGATGTGATTCGACCATATTAGTTTGTTGGTGATGTGGACGCCAAGGAACTTGAAGCTCTCAACCTGCTCCACTGCAGCCCCGTCGATGAGAATGGGGGCGTGCTCAGCCTCCTTTTCCTGTAGTCCACAATCATCTCCTTTGTCTTGATCACGTTAAGGGAGAGGTTGTTGAAACATGTATGAGAGCATCAGCTGGTCCGGATGACTGTGTGATCATGCTCTACAGCATTAGTTCTGTAAAACACATTTAAGGTAGTCTCTTTTCCTCCCCTCCCCTCCTCTTCTCCCCTCTCATTTCCTCTCCTTTCCTCCCATCATCTCCTCTCTCCACTCCTCTCGCTCTCAAATTACCCTGCTGTCCAAGATGGTTCTTTCTCCTCCTTCTCACTGTCCATGTCTGCTGTGCTAGGATTATTTATAAAATCCTCTAAGGCCTCACTCCCCTCTATCTGAGACACCTACTGCAGCCCTCATCCTCCACATACAACACCCGTTCTGCCAGTCCCATTCTGTTAAAGGTCCCCAAACCACACATATCCCTGGGTCGCTCCTCTTTTCAGTTCGCTGCAGCTAACGACTGGAACGAGCGGCAAAAAAACACTCAAACTGGACCGTTTTATCTCCATCTCTTCATTCAAAGACTCAATCATTGAAACTTTTACTGACAGTTGTGGCTGCTTGTCGTGATGTATTGTTGTCTCTACCTTCTTGCCCTTTGTGCTGTTGTCTGTGCCCAATAATGTTTGTACCATGTATAGTGCTGCTACCATGTTGTGCTGCTGCCATGTTGTGTTGCTACCATGCTGTGTTTTCATGTGTTGCTGCCATGCTATGTTGTTGTCTTAGGTCTATCTTTATGTAGTGTTGTGGTGTCTCTCTTGTCGTGATGTGTGTTTTGTCCTATATATTTTTTTACATTTTATTTAATCCCAGCCTCCGTCCCCGCAGGAGGCCTTTCGCCTTCTGGTAGGTCGTCACTGCAAATAAGAATTTGTTCTTAACTGACTTGCCTAGTTAAATAAAGGTTAAATAAATCATTAAAAATCAAATAAAAACCCTTACACTATGGCTAGACTGTGGATCACCACCCTTAAGGAATACCCAGCCGTCATAGTTATAGGGATAATACTGGATTGGAGTGTGGCTCGGAATGTGTGATTTGATTGTGAGAGCCTCAAGTACATATGTATTTATAAATTAATTCATAAATAAGGGAAAGGCAAAGTTATTTACTCACACACACACGAGCTCATGCGCACACACACACTCTATTCCTACCAACAGAATTCATTACTGCCATCTCCCGCTGGCTATGTTAATGCTCCATCACATTTCCTTAAACAAATTCAGCAGCATCAAGGTAGGTTAGACACTGTGCAGGAAAAACACATTCACCAGCAGCAGCAGTAGCACATTTTATATTTCCTACAATTAATTCCTACACCAAAAGACCCAATCATTCCATTCCACTGTGTGAGTGCATGGTGCTGTGCAATTAGCAACACTGGGTATCTCTGAGCTCTTGGGCTAGGCTGTGTAGAGTGGACAGTTCTTAGGCTAGGCTGTGTAGAGTGGACAGTTCTTGGGCTAGGCTGTGTAGAGTGGACAGCACTTGGGATAGGCTGTGTAGAGTGGACAGCACTTGGGATAGACTGTGTAGAGTGGACAGTTCTTGGGCTAGGCTGTGTAGGGTGGACAGCACTTGGGATAGACTGTGTAGAGTGGACAGCTCTTGGGCTAGGCTGTGTAGAGTGGACAGCTCTTGGGCTAGGCTGTGTAGAGTGGACAGCACTTGGGATAGACTGTGTAGAGTGGACAGCTCTTGGGCTAGGCTGTGTAGAGTGGACAGTTCTTGGGCTAGGCTGTGTAGAGTGGACAGTTCTTGGGCTAGGCTGTGTAGAGTGGACAGTTCTTGGGCTAGGCTGTGTAGAGTGGACAGCAGTTGGGCTAGGTTGTTTAGAGTGGACAGCACTTGGGCTAGGCTGTGTAGAGTGGACAGTTCTTTGGCTAGGCTGTGTAGAGTGGACAGCACTTGGGATAGACTGTGTAGAGTGGACAGCTCCTGGGCTAGGCTGTGGAGAGTGGACAGCTCTTGGGATAGACTGTGTAGAGTGGACAGCTCTTGGGCTAGACTGTGTAGAGTGGACAACACTTGGGCTAGGCTGTGTAGAGTGGACAGCTCTTGGGCTAGGCTGTGTAGAGTGGACAGCACTTGGGATAGGCTGTGTAGAGTGGACAGCTCTTGGGCTAGACTGTGTAGAGTGGACAACACTTGGGCTAGGCTGTGTAGAGTGGGCAGCTCTTGGGATAGGCTGTGTAGAGTGGACAGCACTTGGCCTAGGCTGTGTAGAGTGGACAACACTTGGGCTAGGCTGTGTAGAGTGGACCGTTCTTGGGCTAGGCTGTGTAGAGTGGACAGCACTTGGGATAGACTGTGTAGAGTGGACAGCTCTTGGGCTAGGCTGTGTAGAGTGGACAGTTATTGGGCTAGACTGTGTAGAGTGGACAGCTCTTGGGCTAGGCTGTGTAGAGTGGACAGCTCTTGGGCTAGGCTGTGTAGAGTGGACAGTTCTTGGGCTAGGCTGTGTAGAGTGGACAGTTCTTGGGAAAGGCTGTGTAGAGTGGACAGAACTTGGGCTAGGCTGTGTAGAGTGGACAGTTCTTGGGCTAGACTGTGTAGAGTGGAAAGTTCTTGGGCTAGGCTGTGTAGGGTGGACGGCACTTGGGATAGACTGTGTAGAGTGGAAAGTTCTTGGGCTAGGCTGTGTAGAGTGGACAGCACTTGGGATATACTGTGTAGAGTGGACAGCTCTTCGGCTAGGCTGTGTAGAGTGGACAGTTCTTGAGTTAGGCTGTGTAGAGTGGACAGCACTTGGGATAGACTGTGTAGAGTGGACAGCTCTTGGGCTAGGCTGTGTAGAGTGGACAGCACTTGGGATAGACTGTGTAGAGTGGACAGCTCTTGGGCTAGGCTGTGTAGAGTGGACAGCACTTGGGATAAACTGTGTAGAGTGGACAGCTCTTGGGCTAGGCTGTGTAGAGTGAACAGCACGTGGGCTAGGCTATGTAGAGTGGACAACACTTGGGCTAGGCTGTGTAGAGTGGACAGCACTTGGGCTAGGCTGTGTAGAGTGGACAGCACTTGGGCTAGGCTGTGTAGAGTGTACAGCTCTTGGGTTAGGCTGTGTAGAGTGGACAGCTCTTGGGTTAGGCTGTGTAGAGTGGACAGCACTTGGGATAATTAATTCCTACACCAAAAGACCCAATCATTCCATTCCACTGTGTGAGTGCATGGTGCTGTGCAATTAGCAACACTGGGTATCTCTGAGCTCTTGGGCTAGGCTGTGTAGAGTGGACAGTTCTTAGGCTAGGCTGTGTAGAGTGGACAGTTCTTGGGCTAGGCTGTGTAGAGTGGACAGCACTTGGGCTAGGCTGTGTAGAGTGGACAGCACTTGGGATAGTCTGTGTAGAGTGGACAGCACCAGCCCTAAACCCTCTCCACCTTCCCTACCCCCTACCACCTCCCCACCACCCTACACACCTCTCCACCTCTCCGCACCTACACACCCTCCCCACCACCCTACACACCTCTCCCACCTCTCCAGCACCCTACACACCTCTCCACCTCCCCACCTCCTACCACACCTCCCCACCACTCCTACCTACACACCTCCCCACCACCCTACACACCTCTCCAGCACCCTACACACTCTCCACCACCCTACACACCTCTCCACACCTACACACCTCTCCACCCTCAGCACCCTCCACCTCTCCACACCCTACACACCTCTCACCACCCTACACACCTCCCCACCACCCTACACACATCTCCACCTCTCCAGCACCTACACACACCTCTCCACCACCCACACACCCTCTCCACACCTACACCCTCCAGCACCCTACACCCTCTCCAGCACCCTACCCTCTCCACCACCCTCACCCCCTCACCCACACTACACCACCTCTCCACCACCCTACACACCTCTCCACCTCTCCACCACCCTACACACCTCTCCAGCACCCTACACATCTCTCACCACCTAACACACCTCCCCACCACCCTACACACCTCTCCACCTTTCCAGCACCCTACCCACCTCTCCACCACCCTACACACCTCTCCACCACCCTACACACCTCTCCACCTCTCCAGCACTCTACACACCTCTCCAGCACCCTACACATCTCTCCACCACCCTACACACCTCCCCACCACCCTACACACCTCTCCACCTTTCCAGCACCCTACACTCCTCCTCTACCACCCTACCCACCTCTCACCACCCTACAAGCTCCACCCCCTCTCCACCTCTCCACCTCTCCAAAACCCTACACTCTCTCCACCACCTACACACCTCTCCACCTCCCACCACCCTACACACCTCTCCGCACCCTACAACACCTCTCTCACCACCCTACCACCTTCCCCACCCCCCCCACCCTACACACCTCTCCATTTCTCCACCACCCCCACACACCTCTCAGCACCCTACACACCTCTCCACCACCCCTACAACACCTCCCACCACCCTACACACCTCTCCACCACTCTACACCCTCCCACCACCATACACACCTCTCCACCTCTCCACCACCCTACACACCTCTCCACACCCTACACACCTCTCCACCTCTCCACCACCCTAACACCTCTCCCCCACCCTACACACCTCTCCACAACATATACACTCTCCACCACCCTACACCCCCTCCACCACCCTACACAACTCCCCACCCCCTACACACCTCTCCACCACCCTACACACCTCTCCACCACCCTACACACCTCTCCACCTCTCCACCACCCTACACACTCTCCACACCCTACACACCTCTCCCCACCACCCTACACATCTCTCCACCTTTCCAGCACCCTACACACCTCTCTACCACCCTACACACCTCTCCACCACCCTACACTCCTCTCTACCACCCTACACACCTCTCCACCACCCTACACACCTCTCCACCTCCCCACCACCCTCTCCACCTCCACCTCCCACCACCCTACACACCTCCCCCACCACCCTACACACCTCTCCACCACCCTACACACCCCTCTCCACCTCCCCACCACCCTACACACCTCTCCACCACCCTACACATCTCCCCACCACCCTACACACCTCTCCATCTCTCCACCACACCACACACCTCCCGCACCCTACACACATCTCCACCACCCTACCATCTCTCTCCACCACCCACCACACACCTCTCCAGCCCTACACACCTCTCCACCACCCTACACCCTCTCCACCACCCTAACACCTCTCCACCATCTACACACCTCCCACCACCATACACACCTCTCCACCTCTCCCCACCCTACACACCTCTCCACCACCCTACACACCCCCCCCCTCTCCACCTCTCCCCACCTACACACCTCTCCACCACCCTACCACCCTCTCCACCCCATTACACCTCTCCCCACCACCTACACACCTCTCCACCCCCTACACACCTCCCCACCCCCCTACACACCTCTCCACCACCCTACACACCTCTCCACCACCCTACACACCTCTCCAGCACCCTACACATCTCCCCACCACCCTACACACCTCTCCACCTTTCCAGCACCCTACACAACTCTCTCTACCACCCTACACACCTCTCCACCACCCTACACTCCTCTCTACCACCCTACACACCTCTCCACCACCTACAAACCTCCCCACCACCCTCTCCACCTCTCCACCTCTCCACCACCCTACACATCTCTCCACCACCCTACACACCTCTCCACCTCTCCACACCCTAACACACCTCTCCACCACCACCCTACACACCTCTCCCCTCCCCACCACCCTCTCCACCTCCACCTCTCCACCACCCTACCACCTCCCCACCACCCTCACACCTCTCCACCACCCTACACCCCTCTCCACCCCCCACCACCCTACACACCTCTCCACCACCCTACACATCTCCCCACCACCCTACACACCTCTCCATCTCTCCACACACCTCTCCAGCACCCTACACACCTCTCCACCACCCTACACACCTCTCCTCCTCTCCACCACCCTATACACCTCTCCCACCCTACACACCTCTCCACCCCCCTACACACCTCCCACCACCCTACACACCTCTCCACCTCTCCCCACCCTACCCACCTCCACCACCCTACACACCTCCCACCACCCTCTCCACCTCTCCACCCCCCTACACACCTCTCCCACCACCCTACACACATACACACCCTCCCACCACCTACACACCTCTCACCACCTACACACCTCTCCACCTCCCCACCACCCTCTCCACCTCCACCTCTCCACCACCCTACACACCTCCCCACCACCCTACACACCTCTCCACCTCTCCAGCACCCTACACACCTCCCCACCACCCTACACACCTCTCCACCTCTCCACCACCCTACACACCTCTCCACCACAATACACACCTCTCCAGCACCCTAAACACCTCTCCACCTCCCTACCACCCTACACACCTCCCCACCACCCTACACACCTCTCCACCTCTCCAGCACCCTACACACCTCCCCACCACCCTACACACCTCTCCACCTCTCCAGCACCCTACACACCTCTCCACCTCCCCACCATCCTACACACCTCCCCACCACCCTACACACCTCCCCACCACCCTACACACCTCTCCAGCACCCTACACACCTCTCCACCACCCTACACACCTCTCCAGCACCCTACACACCTCTCCACTCTCCAGCACCCTGCACACCTCTCCAGCACCCTACACACCTCTCCACCACCCTACACACCTCCCCACCACCCTACACACATCTCCACCTCTCCAGCACCCTACACACCTCTCCACCACCCACACACCTCTCCAACACCATACACACCACTCCAGCACCCTACAACCCTCTCCAGCACCCTACACACCTCTCCACCACCCTACACACCTCTCCACCACCCTACACACCTCTCCACCACCCTACACACCTCTCCACCTCTCCAGCACCCTACACATCTCAGCACCCTACACACTCTCCACCACCCTACACACCTCCCCACCACCCTACACACCTCTCCACCTTTCCACACCCTACACACCTCTCCACCACCCTACACACCTCTCCACCACCCACACACTCTCCACCTCTCCAGCACTCTACACACCTCTCCAGCACCCTACACATCTCTCCACCACCCTACACACCTCCCCACCACCCTACACACCTCTCCACCTTTCCAGCACCCTACACTCCTCTCTACCACCCTACACACCTCTCCACCACCCTACAAAGCTCCCCACCACCCTCTCCACCTCTCCACCTCTCCAAAACCCTACACTCCTCTCCACCACCCTACACACCTCTCCACCTCCCCACCACCCTACACACCTCTCCAGCACCCTACACACCTCTCCACCACCCTACACACCTCCCCACCACCCTACACACACTCTCCATTTCTCCACCACCCACACACCTCTCCAGCACCCTACACACCTCTCCACCACCCTACACACCTCCCACCACCCTACACACCTCTCCACCACTCTACACACCTCCCACCACCATACACACCTCTCCACCTCTCCACCACCCTACACACCTCTCCACCACCCTACACACCTCTCCACCTCTCCACCACCCTACACACCTCTCCACCACCCTACACACCTCTCCACAACCATATACACCTCTCCACCACCCTACACCCTCTCCCACCACCCTACACAACTCCCCCCCCTACACACCTCTCCACCCCCCTACACACCTCTCCACCACCCTACACACCTCTCCACCTCTCCACCACCCTAAACACCTCTCCAGCACCCTACACACCTCTCCCCACCACCCTACACATCTCTCCACCTTTCCAGCACCCTACACACCTCTCTACCACCCACACCCTCTCCACCACCCTACACTCCTCTCTACCACCCTACACACCTCTCCACCACCCTACACACCTCTCCACCTCCCCACCACCCTCTCCACCTCCACCTCTCCACCACCCTACACACCTCCCCACCACCCTACACACCTCTCCACCACCCTACACACCTCTCCACCTCCCCACCACCCTACCACCTCTCCACCACCTACACATCTCCCCACCCACCCTACACACCTCTCCATCTCTCCACCACCCACCACCTCTCCACACCCACCACACTCTCCACCACCCTACACATCTCTCCACCACCCCACACACCTCTCCAGCACCCTACACACCTCTCCACCACCCTACACACCTCTCCACCACCCTACACACCTCTCCACCACTCTACACACCTCCCCACCACCATACACACCTCTCCACCTCTCCACCACCCTACACACCTCTCCACCACCCTACACACCTCTCCACCTCTCCACCAACCTACACACCTCTCCACCACCCTACACACCTCTCCACCACCATATACACCTCTCCACCACCCTACACACCTCTCCACCACCCTACACAACTCCCCACCCCCCTACACACCTCTCCACCACCCTACCACCTCTCACCACCCTACACACCTCTCCAGCACCCTACACATCTCCCACACCCCTACACACCTCTCCACTTTCCACACCCTACACAACTCTCTACCACCCTACACACCTCTCCACCACCTACACCTCCTCTCACCACCCTACCACCTCTCCACCACCCTACACACCTCCCCACCACCCTACCCACCTCTCCACCTCTCCACCACCCTACACATCTCTCCACCACCCTACACACCTCTCCACCTCTCCACCACCCTACACACCTCTCCACCACCCTACACACCTCTCCACCTCCCCACCACCCTCTCCACCTCCAATCTCCACCACCCTACACCCTCCCCCCACCCTACACACACCTCTCCACCACCTCACCCCTCTCCACCACCCCACCACCCTACACACCTCTCCCACCCTACACCATCTCCCCCCCACCCTACACACTCTCCATCTCTCCACACACCTCTCCGAACCCTACCACACACACCTCTCCACACCCTACACACCTCTCCTCCTCTCCCCACCCTATACACCTCTCCGGCACCCTACACACCTCTCCACCACCCTACACACCTCTCCACCTCTCCACCACCCTACACACCTCTCCACCTCTCCACCACCCTACACACCTCTCCACCACCCTACACACCTCTCCACCACCCTCTCCACCTCTCCACCACCCTACACACCTCTCCACCACCCTACCACATACACACCTCCCCACCACCCTACACACCTCTCCACCACCCTACACACCTCTCCACCTCCCCCCACCCCTCTCCACCTCCACCTCTCCACCACCTACACACCTCCCCACCACCCTACACACCTCTCCACCACCCTACCACACCCTCTCCACCTCCCCAACACCTAACACCTCTCTCACCACCCTACACATCTCCCCACCACCCTACACCCTCTCCATCTCTCCACCACCCCACACACCTCTCCAGCACCCTACACACCTCTCCACCACCCTACACACTCTCTCCACCACCCCACACCTCTCCAGACCCTACACACCTCCCACCACCCTACACACCTCTCCACCACCCTACACACCTCTCCACCACTCTACACACCTCCCCACCACCATACACACCTCTCCACCTCTCCACCTCTCCACCACCCTACACACCTCTCCACCACCCTACACACCTCTCCACCTCTCCACCAACCTACACACCTCTCCACACACCCTACACACCTCTCCACCACCATATATACCTCTCCACCACCCTACACACCTCTCCACCACCCTACACAACTCCCCACCCCTACAACACCTCTCCACACCCTACCACCTCTCCACCACCTCTCCACCTCTCCCCCACCACCACTACCACCTCTCCAGCACCCTACACACCTCCCCACCACCCTACACACCTCTCCAACTTTCCAGCACCCTACACAACTCTCTACCACCCTACACACCTATCGACCACCCTACACTCATCTCTACCACCCTACACACCTCTCCACCACCCTACAAACCTCCCCACCACCCTCTCCACCTCTCCACCACCCTACACATCTCTCCACCACCCTACACACCTCTCCACCTCTCCACCACCCTACACACCTCTCCCCACCCTACACCCCTCCCACCCACACCACCCTCTCCCTCCACTCTCCACCCCCTACACACCTCCCCACACCCTACACACCTCTCCACCACCCTACACACCTCTCCACCACCCCACCACCCTACACACACCTCTCCACCACCCTACACATTCTCCCCACCACCCTACACACCTCTCCATCTCTCCCCACCCCCACACCTCTCACACCCTACACAACTCTCCACCACCCTACCACACATCTCCTCCTCTCCACCACCCTATACACCTCTCCCACCCTACCCACCTCTCCACCACCCTACCACCCTCCACCACCCTACACACCTCTCCACCTCTCCACCACCCTACACACCTCTCCACCACCCTACACACCTCTCCACCACCCTCTCCACCTCTCCACCACCCTACACCCTCTCCACCACCCTACACATACACACCTCCCCACCACCCTACACACCTCTCCAGCACCCTACCACACCTCTCCACCACCCTACACACTCCCCACCACCCTACACACATCTCCACCCACCTACACACCTCTCCACCTCCCCACCACCCTACACACCTCTCCACCACCCTACACCCCCCCACCACCCTACACACCTCTCCACCACCCTACACACCTCTCCACCTCCCCCACCCTATACACCTCTCCAGCACCCTACACACCTCTCCACCACCCTACACACCTCTCCACCTCCCCACCACCCTACACAACTCTCCACCTCTCCACCACCCTACACACCTCTCCACCTCTCCACCACCCTACACACCTCTCCACCTCCCCACCACCCTACACAACTCTCCACCTCCCCACCACCCTACACACCTCTCCACCTCTCCACCACCCTACCACCTCTACCACCCTACCACCTCACCACCCTACACACCTCCCACCACTCTACACACCTCCCCACCACCCTACACCCCTCTACCACTCACACACCTCCCCACCACCCTACACACCTCTCCCACCTCTCCACCACCCTACACACTCTCCACCCTCCTACACACCTCTCCACCACCCTACACATCTCTCCACCTCTCCACCACCCTACCACCTCTCCACCACCCTACACAACTCCATACCCCCCTACCACACTCCATACCACCCTACACACCTCTCCACCACCCTACACACCTCCACCTCTCCCCCACCCTACACTCTCTCCACCACCCTACACACCTCTCCACCTCTCCACACCCTATACCCCTCTCCACCACCCTACACACCTCTCACCACCCTACACACCTCTCCACCACACAACCTCCCCACCACCCTACACACCTCTCCACCTCTCCCCACCACACTACCTCTCCAGCACCTACACACCTCTCCACCACCCTACCACACTCCCCCCACCCTACACACCTCTCCACCTTTCCAACACCTACACACCTCCCCACCACCCTACACACCTCTCCACCTTTCCAACACCCTACACACCTCTCCCCACCACCCTACACTCCTCTCCACCACCTACACACCTCTCCACCACCCTACACCTCTCCACCTCCTCCACCACCCTACACACTCCCACCTCCCACCACCCTACACTCCCACCTCCCCACCTACACACTCTCCACCTCCACCCACCTACCACCTCTCCCACCACCCTACACACCTCTCCACCACCTACACAACCTCCACCACTACACACCTCCCCACCACCCTACACACCTCTCCACCACTCTACACTACCTCCCCACCACCCTACACACCTCTCCCCACCTCTCCACCACCCTACACACCTCTCCACCCCCTCCAACACCTCTCCACCACCCTACACATCTCTCCACCTCTCCACCCCCTCATACACCTCTCCACCACCCTACACACTCCCCACCACCCTACCACACATCCCCACCCTACACACCTCTCCACCACCTCCCCTCACACCAATCTCCACCACCCTATACACCTCTCCACCTCTCCACCACCCTACACAACTCCCAACCACCCTACACACCTCTCCACCACCCTACACACCTCTCCACCACCACCCTACACACCTCTCCACTCTCCACCACCCTACCACCTCTCCACCCACCCTACACCCTCTCCACCACCCTACACAACTCCCCACCACCCTACACACCTCTCCACCTCTCCACCACCCTCCACTCCTCTCTACCACCCTACACACCTCTCCCCACCCTACACAACTCCCCACCCCCACCACCCTCTCCACCACCCTCCACTCCTCTCCACCACCCTATACACCTCTCCGGCACCCTACACACCTCTCCACCACCCTACACACCTCTCCACCACCCTACACACCTCTCCACCTCTCCACCACCCTACACACCTCTACCCTCCACCCACCCTACACAACTCTCCACCACCCTCTCCACCTCTCCACCACCCTACACACCTCTCCACCACCCTACACACATACACACCTCCCCACCACCCTACACACCTCTCCACACCCTACACACCTCTCCACCACCCTACACACCTCCCCCCACCTACAACCCACACTCCCACCACCCTACACACCTCTCACCTCCCCACCACCCTACACCTCTCCACCACCTACACACCTCCCCACCACCCTACACACCTCTACTCTCTCCACCACCCACACACCTCTCCACACCCTACATACCTCTCCACCACCCTACACACCTCTCCCCTCTCCACCACCCTATACACCTCTCCAGCACCCTACACACCTCTCCACCACCCTACACACCTCTCCCACCTCCCCACCACCCTACACACTCTCCCACCTCTCCACCACCTACACACCTCTCCACCTCTCCACCACCCTACACACCTCTCCACCTCCCCACCACCCTCACAACATCTCCACCTCCCCACCACCCTACACACCTCTCCACTCTCCACCACCTACACACCTCTCCACCACCCTACACACACCTCTCCACCACCCTACACACCTCTCCACCACCCTCACACCTCCACCCCTACACCCTCTCCACCACCTACACACCTCTCCACCACCCTACACACCTCTCCACCACCCTACACACCTCTCACCCTCCCCACCACCCTACACACCTCTCCACCACCCTACACATCTCCCCACCACCTACACCCTCTCCATCTCTCCACCACCCCACACACCTCTCCAGCACCCTACACCCATCTCCACCACCCTACACTCTCTCCACCACCCACACACCCTCTCCGCACCTACACACCTCCACCCACTACACACCTCCCACCACCCTACACACCTCTCCACCACTCTACACACCTCCCCCCACATACACACTCTCCACTCTCCACCACCCTACAACACCCTCCACCCCCTACACACCTCTCCCTCTCCCCACCTTACACCTCTCTCCACCACCCTACCACCTCCCACCACATACACCTCTCCACCACCCTACACACCTCTCCACCACCTACACAACCCCCACCCCCCTACACCCCCTCTCCAACCCTACACACCTCTCCACCACCCCTACACACCTCTCCACACCCTAGCACATCTCCCCAACCCACCCTACACACCTCTCCCCTTTCCAGCACCCTACACAACTCTCTACCCCACAACACTCTCCACCACCCTACACTCCTCTCTACCACCCTACACACCTCTCCACCACCCTACAACCTCCCCACCACCTTCCACCTCTCCACCTCTCCACCACCCTACCATCTCTCCACACCCTACACACCTCTCACCTCTCCACCACCCTACCACACTCTCCACACCCTACCACCTCTCCACCCTCCCCACCACCCTCTCCACCCTCCACCTCTCCACCACCCTACACACCTCCCCACCACCCTCACACCTCTCCACCCACCCTACACCCCTCTCCACCACCCCACCACCCTACACACCTCTCCACCACCCTACACATCTCCCCACCACCCTAACACACCTCTCCTCCTCTCCACCACCCTAT
Organism: Salvelinus namaycush; assembly: GCF_016432855.1. NCBI lineage: Eukaryota > Metazoa > Chordata > Actinopteri > Salmoniformes > Salmonidae > Salvelinus > Salvelinus namaycush. Next base: position 33,387,121 of record NC_052328.1, read on the forward strand.
ACACCTTCTCCGGCCCACATACCCCCTACTCCAGCACCCTACACACCTCTCCACCCCCTACACACCTCTCCTCCTCTCCACCACCCTATACACCTCTCCGGCACCCTACACAACCTCTTCCACCACCCACCACCTCTCCACCACTCCACACACCTCTCCACCTCTCCACCACCCTACACACCTCTCCACCCACCCTCTCCACCACTCTCCACCTCTGACCACCTACACACCTCTCCACCACCCTACACACATACACACCTCCCCCCACCCTACACACCTCTCCACCCCCCTACCACCTCTCCACCTCCCCACCACCCTCTCCACCTCCACCATCTCCACCACCCTACACACCTCCCCACCACCCACACACCTCTCCACCAACCTACACACCTCTCCACCCACTACACACCTCTCCACACCATATACACCTCTCCACCCCTACACACCTCTCCACACACCTACACAACTCCCCCCCCCTACACACCTCTCCAACCCTACACACCTCTCCACCACCCTACACACCTCTCCAGCACCCTACACATCTCCCACCACCCTACACACCTCTTCCACCTTTCCAGCACCCTACACACTCTCTACCACCCTACACACCTCTCACCACCCTACACTCCTCTTCTACCACCCTACAACACCTCTCCACCCCTACAACTCCCCACCACCCTCTCCACCTCTCCACCTCCTCCACCACCCTACCATCTCCTCCCACCACCCTACACACCTCTCCACCTCTCCACCACCCTACACACCTCTCCACCACCCTACCACATCTCCACCTCCCACCACCCTCTCCACCTCCCTCTCCACCCCACCCCTCCCCCCACCCACACACCTCTCACCCACCTACACCCCTCTCCACACCCCACCACCCTACACATCTCTCCACCACCCTACACTCTCCCCCACCCTACACACCTCTCCTCTCTCCACCACCCTATACACCTCTCCGGCACCCTACACACCTCTCCAGCCACCCTACAACACTCTCCACCACCCTACACACCTCTCCTCCTCTCCACACCCTATACACTCTCCGGCACCCTACACACCTCTCCACCACCCTACCACCTCTCCACCACCTACCCACCTCTCCACCTCTCCACCACCCTACACACCCTCTCCACCACCTACACACCTCTCCACCACCCTCTCCACCTCTCCACCACCCTACACACTCTCCACACCACCATAACACACATACCACCCTCCACCACCCTCACCACCTCTCCACCACCCTACCACCTCTCCACCTCCCCACCACCCTCTCCACCTCCACCTCTCACTCTCCACCACCCTACACACCTCCCCACCACCCTACCACACCTCTCCACCCCCTACACACCCCACTCTCCACCTCCCCACCACCCTAACACCCTCTCCACCACCCTACACATCTCCCACCACCCTACACACCTCTCCATCTCTCCACCACCCCACACACCTCTCCAGCACCCTACACACCTCTCCACCACCCACACATCTCTCCACCACCCACACACCTCTCCAGCACGCCTACACACCCTCTCCACACCCTACAACACTCTCCACCACCCTACACACCTCTCCACCACTTCTACACCCTCCCCACCACCAATACACACCTCTCCACCTCTCCACCACCCTACACAACTCCCCCCCAACCCTACACACCTCTCCACCACCTACACACCTCTCCACCACCCTACACACCCTCTCCACCTCTCCACTCCACACCCTACACCACCTCTCCACCACCCTACACACCGCTCCACCACCCTACACAACTCCCCACCACCCTACACACCTCTCCACCTCCTCTCCACCACCCTCCACTCCTCTCTACCACCTACACACCTCTCCACCACCCTACACAACTCCCACCACCCACCACCCTCTCCACCACCCTCCACTCCTCTCCACCACCTACACTCCTCTCTACCCCCTACACACTCTCCCCACCCTACAAACCTCCCCACCACCCTCTCCACCTCTCCACCACCCTACACATCTCTCCACCACCTACACACCTCTCCACCTCTCCACCACCCTACACCCTCATCCACCACCTACACCCTCTCCCACCTCCCCACCCACCCTCTCCACCTCCACCTTCCACCACCCTACACACCCCCCACCACCCTCACCCCTCCACCACCCACACACCTCTCCACCACCCCCCACCCTACACACCTCTTCCACCACCCTACACATCTCCCCACACCCTACACACCTCTCCATCTCTCCACCACCCTACACACCTCTCCAGCACCCTACACACCTCTCCACCACCATACACACCTCTCCTCCTCTTCCACCACCCTATACACCTCTCCGGCACCCTACACACCTCTCCACCACCCACACCCCTCTCCCCACCCTAACCCACGTCTCCACCACCTACACACCTCTCCACCACCCTCACAACTCTCCACCACCCTCTCCACCTCTCCACCACCCTACACACCTCTCCACCACCCTACACACATACAACCCTCCCCACCACCCTACACACCTCTCTGCACACCCTACACACCTCTCCACCACCCTACACACCTCCCCACCCACCCTACACACCTCTCCACCACCCTACACACCTCTCCACCTCCCCCACCACCTACACACCTCTCCACCACCCTACACACCTCCCACCACCTACACACCTCTACACGCTCTCTCCACCACCCCACACACTCTCCAGCACCCTACATACTCTCACACACCCTACCACCTCTCCACCTCTCCACCACCCTATACCCTCTCCAGCACCTACACACCCTCTCCACCACCCTACACACCTCTCCACCTCCCCACACCCTACACAACTCTCCACCTCTCCACCACCCTACACACCTCTCCACCTCCCACCACACCCTATCCACTCTCCACCCTACCACCTCTCCACCACCTAACACACATCTCCACCCCCTACACACTCTCTCCACCACCTCACCCTCCACCACTACCCTCCCCACCACCCTACACACCTCTCCCCACTCTACAACCCACCTCCCACCACCTCCACCTCTCCACCACTCACACTACCCCTCTCCACCCCCTACACACCTCTCCACCACCTCACACATCCTCTCACCTCTCCACCAACACACACCTCTCCACCACCCTACACAACTCCATCCACCCTACACACCTCCTCCACCACCCTTACACACCTCTCCACCTCTCCACCACCCTACAACTCCTCTCACCACCCACGCCCTTCACCTCAACCAACACCTCGTCCACCTCTCCTACACACCTCGTATCCCCACCCTCCAACCCACCCCCTACACACACCTCTCCTCTCCACCATACACTCTCCCAGCACCACACCCTGTCCACACCCTACCACCTCCCTCTACCACCTACCCCCCCCACCTATTCCAGACCTACACACCTCTCCACCATCCCTAACACACCCTCCCCACCACCCTACACAACCTTCTCCGACTTTCCAACACCTACAACCTCTGCCACACACCCACCACTCCCACCACCCTCCACCCACCACGTTCACACCTACACCTCGTCCACCCACACTCCCACAACATCCCACTTTCACCTCACACCTCTCCACCTTCCCTACACACTCTCCACCGTCCCACCACCATACACAACTCTCCATCCCGCGCCCCTCTCCACCACCATATACCACCCTCTGCCACCTCCCCAGCCACCCTAGTCACACCTCTCCCCACCCTACACACCTTCCACCCAAACCATACAACACCTCTCCACCACTCTACGACACACCCCCCACCCTAACACCTTTCCACCACTCTACACACCTCCCACCACCCTACACACCTCTCCACCTCTCCCGACCACCTCTACGCACCCCCACCACTACACACCTCTGCACCACCCTAACACATCTCTCCAACCTTCTCCACCACCCTCACACACCTCGTCCACCACCCTACACAACTCCCCCCAACCTACACCCTCTCCCCACCGTACCACCGTCCTCACCCCCTACACACCTTACACCACCTATACACCACATCTCCACCGCCCACCACCCTACACAACTCCCCACCCACCCTACACACTCTCCACCACCTACACACACTGCTCTCACCCCTACACCATCTCCACCCTCTCCACCAACCTGACACACCTCTCCTACCAACCCTACTACCCACCTACTCCACCACCCTACACACTCCCCACCACCTACACACCTTCCACCTCTCCACCACCCTTCCACTTCTCTCTACCCCCCTACACACCTCTCCACACCCTACACAACTCCCCCCCCCACCACCCCTTCCCCACCCTCCCTCCTCTCCACCTACCCTACTCCTCTCTACCACCCTACACACCTCTCACCACCCACATACCCCCGCCTACACACCCTCTCCACCTCTCCCCTACTGACTCACCACCTCAGCACACTCTGCCCTCCCACCACCCTCACACAACCAAATAACACCTCCCCTCCAAATCCCACTCCACCTCTCACACTACCACTCCCACCCACCTTACACCTACCACCTCAGTCTCCACCACCCCACCACGGCCTCCACTCCACTCCACCCTCACACTCCCACACACCTACACACTCTCCATACTTCACCACCCACACACCCCCTCCAGATCAGACCCCACGCACCCTTCCTTCCACCACCCTAACTCTCGCACTCCACACACCTCACGCACCCTAACACCTCTCCACACCCTAACATCTACAGCCTACACACCTCTCCACTCACCCGACCCAAGCACTCTCCACAGCACTACACACCTCTCCACTCACCCATTACCACCTCTCCCACCACCGCTACTACACCTCCTCCGCACCCTACACACAACTCCTCCACGCACCCTACACGCCTCTCCAGCACCCTACACCCCACCTCTACACACACTCCCCACCCTACACAACCTCTCCCACCCTACACACTCTCCACCTCACCCTCTCCACCCTCTCCACACCCTGACACACCTCCCCACCACCCACACCCACCAACCACACAGCCTCCCAGCACCCTACCACCTCCCAGCCACTCCTACACACCTCTCCACCTACTCCGACCACCATCCTCTCCAGACCTACACACCTCTCCACCACCACTTACACTCCCACACCTCACCTCCACCTCACCACAGACCCTACACACCTCTCCCTCTCGCACAACCTACACACTCTCCCCACCACCCTACCACCTACACATCGTCTCTCCCACCCCCCTCTTCCCCCCCCTACACACCTCTCCAATACTCTCCACCACCCTACACACCTCCCACTCTCCACCACCAGACGCATCATCCACACCCTACACATCCGCCACCCTACACACCTCCCACCACCCTACACAGCCTCACCTCTCCACTCCCCATCACCCGACACACAACTCTCACCTCTCCACCAACCCTACACACCCTCAACCCTCCACCCTCTCCACCACCCATACAACCTCTCACCATCCTCCCCAACACATCCACACCTCACAACTCCTCCACCTCCCACCCCACCCGTCACACCTCTCCACCTCTCCAACCACCCTAACACCTCTCCCCCTCACACGCACCCTACCCACACCCTCCACCTCTCGCTACCACTCTAACCCACCTCTCCCAACCACCTACACACCTCTCCACACACTCTACACAGCTCCCCCTCACACCTCATTACCTACACACTCTCCACCTACTCCACCACCACTACACCTCCTCACACCCTACACAACTCCCACCACCCTACACATCCCTCATCCACCACCACTACTCCACCTTCCAACCCTACAAACTCTCCACCACCATACACAATCACATACCCACCCCGTACACACCTCTCACATGGCAACACCTTACACACCTCTCCACACCTACACTACCTACCCTACACATCGCCTCGTCCACCACCTACACACCTCTCCACCTCTCCACACCACAGACTCCTTACACCTCCTCCACCACCCTACAAAATCTCACCTCTCACAACCCTACACACCTTCTCCACCTCCACCCTCCAAACACCTCTCCACGCCACCCTACACCCTCCCACCACTCCTAACACCCCTACCAAAACCTACATCCAGCACCACACAACTCTCCACCACCTCACAACCTCCCCACCACC
>NC_052328.1:33733296-33825796 GCF_016432855.1 Salvelinus namaycush
TGAGACCCCCAGAGAGAGAGAAAGAAAGAGAGAGGAGAGTCAGACTAAGAGAGCTCCAGTTGCATGCTAATGGATTTGGCAGCACCGTGAAGCCACTTCGTCTTTATATTCCTGTTACCATTTGCTGCATATTGCCAAGTCTCTCTCTCAGCTGCAGAGAAGAAACAGCCACATGCATGATATGTTTTTCTATTCACCTGAATACAATTATGAACAAGCATTGTGTCCTGAACCCTCATACAGAGTTAACTCGAGTTAGTGGGTGCGCCGGCAAATCGCTTCTCCACGGATTTGTTTAATAAAAGTTAACTATTAAAAGATGAAAAAATCCTCCAGTCTGAATTTAAACAACTAAAACCAGGTAGAACGTGTGTAGAATGATAAATTATACATAACTAAAATCTACTGAACAAAAATATAAATGCAAAATGCAACAATTTCAAAGATTTTACCGAGTTCATAGAAGTAAATCAGTCAATTTAAATAAATAAATTAGGCCCTAACCCAGCGGTAGGCAACCCTGGTCCTGGAGAGCCACAGGCACTTCATGTTTTTGATTTAACCAACCTGGAAGACCCGTGGGTTGAATTTAGGCAATCATTGAACTGATCAATTAGCTCAGTTGGTCAGGTGTGGTGCCTAGTTGGAACAGAATCCTGCAGTACCTGCGGCACTCGAGGAACAGTGTTGCCTACCCCTGCCCTAATCTATGGATTTCACATGACTGGGCTGCGGTGCAGCCATGGGTGGGCCTGCAAGGGCATAGACCCACCCACTGGGGAGCCAGGCTCAGACAATCAGTTTACCCCACAAAAGGGCTTTATTACAGACAGAAATACCCCCCCCCCCCCCCCCCCCCCCCCCCCAGAAGAACCGCAGGTGAAGAAGCTGGTTGTGGAGGTCCTGGGCTGGCGTGATTACACGTGGTCTGCGTTTGGACATACTGCCAAATTCTCTAAAACCATGTTGGAGGCAGCTTATGGTAGAGAAATTAACAAATTGAGTGGCCTTTTTTTGTCTTCAGCACAAGTTGCACCTGTGTGACTAAAATGGCGCCGGAGCAGAAGGCAGAGGTTTTATGTGCCCCCAACTGATTGTGTTTTTTTGTTTGTTTATCTGTGTTGTTTATAACTTATTTTTTACTATTTTTGTACATAATGTTTCCGCCCACCGTCTCTTATGACCGAAAATAACTTCTAGACATCAGGACTGCGATTACTCACCACGGACTAGCAGAATCCTTTTTCTTCTTTCACGACTCTGACGAGCCCGAGGCGGAGGAAATACGGCTCCCTCGGGTACAGGCCCCGACCCCCGTGATCTGCGTGAAGAGGAGGCGGAGAAAGAGAGGCCGGAGGGCGGGCTGCCTTCTGAGGAGTAGGAGGTGATCAAATAAACCCCCACTCCCCTCAATTCTGTTAGCAAACATGCAATCTTTGGACAATAAAATGGACGAGTTATTGGGAAGAGTAAACTACCAACGGGACATACAAAACTGTAACATCTTATGCTTCACGGAGTCATGGCTGAACGACGACATTATCAACATACAGCTGGCTGGTTATACGCTGTATCGGCAGGATAGAACAGCGGCGTCTGGTAAGACAAGAGGCGGCGGACTATGTATTTTTGTAAACAACAGCTGGTGCACGACATCTAAGGAAGTCTCGAGCCATTGCTCGCCTGAGGAAGAGTTTCTCATGATAAGCTGCAGACCACATTACCTACCAAGAGAGTTTTCATCTATATTCTGTGTAGCTGTTACATACCACCACAGTCAGAGGCTGGCACAAAGACAGCATTGAATGAGCTGTATTCTGCCATAAGCAAACAAGAAAACGCTCACCCAGAGGCGGCGCTCCTAGTAGCCAGGGACTTTAATGCAGGGAAAATTAGTTTTACCAAATTTCTACCAGCATGTTAATTGTGCAACCAGAGGGAAAAGAACTCTGGACCATCTATACTCCACACACAGAGATGCATACAAAGCTCTCCCTCGCCCTCCATTTGGCAAATCTGACCATAATTCTATCCTCCTGATTCCTTCTTACAAGCAAAAACTAAAGCAGGAAGCACCAGTGACTAGATCAATAAAAAAGTGGTCAGATGAAGCAGATGCTAAGCTACAGGACTGTTGTGCTAGCACAGGATGTTCCGGAATTCCTCCAATGGCATTGAGGAGTACACCACATCAGTCATTGGCTTCATCAATGAGTGCATCGATGACGTCGTCCCCACAATGACCGTACGCACACACCCCAACCAGAAACCATGGATTACAGGCAGCATCAGCACTGAGTTAAAGGCTAGAGCTGCCACTTTTAAGGAGCAGGACTCTAACCCGGAAGCTTATAAGAAATCCCGCTATGCCCTCCGACGAACCATCAAAAAGTGTCAATACAGAACTAAGATCGAGTCATACTACACCGGCTCTGACGCTCGTCGGATGTGGCAGGGCCTGCAAACTATTACAGACTACAAAGGGAAGCACAGCCGAAAGCTGCCCAGTGACACGAGCCTACCGGATGAGCTAAACTACTTCTATGCCAGCTTCGAGGCAAATAACACTGAAACATGCATGAGAGCACCAGCTGTACCGGAAGACTGTGTGATCACGCTCTCCGCAGCCAATGTGAGTATGACCTTTAGACAGGTAAACATTCACAAGGCAGCAGGGCCAGACGGATTACCAGGACGTGTACTGCGAGCATGCACTGACCAACTAGCAAGTGTCTTCACTGACATTTTCAACCTTTCCCTGTCCGAGTATGTATAGCAACATGTTTTAACCTGTCTGGCTCTGGCGTTCCGCTAGCGGAACTCCTCCCACATTCCACTGAAAAGGCAGAGCGCGAAATTCAAAATATATTTTTTTGAAATATTTAACTTTCACACATTAACAAGTCCAATACAGCAAATGAAAGATAAACATCTTGTGAATCCAGTCAACATGTCCAATTTTTAAAATGTTTTACAGCGAAAACACCATGTATATTTATGTTAGCTCACCACCAAATACAAAAAAGGACAGACATTTTTCACAGCACAGGTAGCATGCACAAAGCCAACCTAACTAACCAAGAACCAACCAAACTAACCAAGAAACAACTTCATCAGATGACAGTCTTATAACATGTTATACAATAAATCTATATTTTGTTCGAAAAATGTGCATATTTGAGGTATAAATCAGTTTTACATTGCAGCTACCATCACAGCTACCGTCAGAAATAGAACCGAAGCAGCCAGAGTAATTACAGACACCAACGTCAAATACCTAAATACTCATCATAAAACATTTCTGAAAAATCGATGGTGTACAGCAAATTAAAGACAAACATCTTGTGAATCCAGCCAATATTTCCAATTTTTTAAGTGTTTTACAGCGAAAACACAATATAGCATTATATTAGCTTACTACAATAGCCTACCACACTACCGCATTCATTCATCAAGGCACGTTAGCGATAGCAATAGGCACGTTAGCGATAGGGAATAAACCAGCAAAATATATTAATTTTCACTAACCTTCATAAACCTTCATCAGATGACAGTCCTATAACATCAGGTTATACATACACTTATGTTTTGTTCGAAAATGTGCATATTTAGAGCTGAAATCAGTGGTTATACATTGTGCTAACGTAGCATATTTTTCCCAGAATGTGCGGATATTTTTATGACACTCCAACTATTCTGACCAAATAACTATTCATAAACGTTACTAGAAAATACATGTTGTATAGGAAATGATAGATACACTAGTTCTTAATGCAATCGCCGTGTTAGAATTCTAAAAATAACTTCATTACGACATCCAGCTTAGGTATAGCGAGAGAGTACCCAAAATCTGGGCGCAAACGACTAGTACAACATGTTCGACAGATATATGAAATAGCATCATAAAATGGGTCCTACTTTTGATGATCTTTCATCAGAATGTTGTACAAGGGGTCCTTTGTCGGGAACAATCGTTGTTTGGATTTAGAATGTCCTCTTCTCCAGTCAATTAGCACGGAAAGCTAGCAAAGTGGCGCTAAGCTCTCCTTCCTGAACAAAGGCACACAACGCAACACGCCTAACGTCCCGAATAAATTTCAATAATCTAATAAAACTATATTGAAAAAACATACTTTACGATGATATTGTCACATGTATCAAATAAAATCAAAGCCGGAGATATTAGTCGTCCATAACGACAGCTTATCAGAAGGCAAATCCAGGTCCCTTCACGCGCTCTCCAGAAAACAGGAAATTGGTGACACGTCATGCCGAGAGCTATTATTCGACCCCAGATCAAGTTACACACTCCATTTCTTCTCTCACTGCCTGTCGACATCTAGTGGAAGACGTATGAAGTGCATGTATACTGATATATATGAAGCCCATTAATAGGCAGGCCCTAGAACAGTGCATCGGTTTCAGATTTTCCACTTCCTGTCAGGAAGTTTGCTGCAAAAGGAGTTCTGTTTTACTCACAGATATCATTCAAACGGTTTTAGAAACTAGAGAGTGTTTTCTATCCAATAGTAATAATAATATGCATATTGTACGAGCAAGAATTGAGTACGAGGCCATTTAAATTGGGCACGATTTTCCCCCAAAGTGAAAACATCGCCCTCTGTCCTCAACAGGTTAATTAATCAGACCACCATAGTGCCTGTGCCCAAGAACTCTAAGGTAACCTGCCTAAATGACTACCAACGTGTAGCTTTAAAAAGTTGGTCATGGCTCACAACACCATCATCCCAGAAACCCTAGACCCACTCCAATTTGCATACCGCCCCAACAGATCCACAGATAATACAGTCTATATTCCCACTTGGACAAAAGGAACACCTATGTGAGAATGTTATTCATTGACTACAGCTCAGCTTTCAACACCATATTGCCCTCAAAGCTCATCAATAAGCTAAGGACCCTGGGACTAAACACCTCCCTCTACAACTGGATCCTGGACTTCCTGATGGGCCGCCCCCGGGTGGTAAGGGTAGGTAACAACACATCCGCTACGCTGATCCTCAACACAGGGGCACCTCAGGGGCACCTATTCCCCCTCAGGAGACTGAAAAGATTTGGCATGGGTCCTCAGATCCTCAAAAGGTTCTACAGCTGCACCATCGAGCATCCTGACTGGTTGCATCACTGCCTGGCATGGCAACTGCTCGGCCTTCGACCGCAAGGCACTACAGAGGGTAGTGCGAACGGCCCAGTACATCACTGGGGCCAAGCTTCCTGCCATCCAGGACCTTTATACCAGGCAGAGGAAGGCAGAGGAAGGCCCTGAAAATTGTTAATGACTCCAGCCATCCTCTTCATAGACTGTTCTCTCTGCTACCACACGACAAGCGGTACCGGAGCGCCAAGTCTAGGTCCAAGAGGCTTCTAAACAGCTTCTACCCCCCCCAAGCCATAAGACTCCTGAACATCTAGTCAAATGGCTTCCCAGACTATTCACATTGCCTGCCCCCCCTCCCCTCACCACTGCCACTCTCTGTTGTCATATATGCATAGTCACTTTAATAACTCTACATACATGTACATACTACCTCAACTAATCGGTGCCCCCACACATTGACTCTGTACCGGCACCCCCCTGTATATTTTGTTATTTTTTACTGCCCCTATTTAATTAATTGTAACTTTTATCTCTTATTCTTATCCGTATTTTTTGAAACTGCACTGTCGGCTGGGGCTCGTAAGTAAGCATTTCACTGTAACCTGATGTATTCGTCGCATGTGACTAATACAATTTGATTTGTAATGATCAAGCTGTTTAAATCAGCTTCTTGGCAAAGGAGAAATGCTCACTAACAGGGATGTAAACACATTTGTGCACAACATGAGAAATAAGCTTTTTGTGCGTATGGACAATTTCTGGGATCTTTTATTTCAGCTCATGAAACATGGGACCAACACTTTACATGTTGCGTTTATATTTTTGTTGAGTATACAATATATATATATTTTTATAATTTAATCTCAGATTTTTTATTACTATTAGAGCTATTTGGTTGATTTTGTGGTCTCAAACCAGTGAGTTTACTAACATTCTTCATCAAATTTAATTATTGATGAAGAAAAGGGGATGTTGTTCCCTTGTCAGATAATTGCAACATTTACTATCCATATAGCATTAAAAACAGCTTTCTTGAATGCATTTTGGAGAAAAAAATTGTGATGTGAATATTAAGTCGCGACACAACCTGGTCTAATTTGGGTCCCATGGAAAAACACAATTTTTCCACTGTTTTTCTCTCGGTCTCTAAGTGCTCCTCTCACCGCTACTCTCCCTCTTTCAATACGAATCTATAGTTGTGCTTCTATGTTTAAGAGGAGTGTACGTTTCAGGCAACCACAGCTCACATGTTAGGGGACGAGAGCTTTAAATCAGACTGCCAGGCATTAAGGGGGAAGTCAAGTACTCAGCATGTTAATATTCAAAGCAACATCACCACCAATATGTTCTTATAAAGAATAGACGTAGGGACATCTCTCTGCTCTGGCTTTCATCCGTGTGACTCATCTGTCATCTAAGCATCTGCCAGGTGGCCGGCGGCACCATTCAGCCGCTCACTGGCCAATCACAGCTCAAGGACCTGATTTGCAGATTGTATAGGGGAGGTGTGTGAAACCTGGTCAGGCAGGAGTGTCTTCAGAATTAGAACAGAACAAACACAGTGGCTCACGGGTCACTGAGAATAACATCTCATGTGGACTGTACCACAAAGCAGAGTGTAGGGGGTCTAGGAGTGCAAGGGAGAGGACGGCAGCCTTCTGACCCACGTTATCCATGTTAAACCGGACATCCGCAGACCTCTCTATACGCTGACATTTCCCCACAACCCTACTTTACCTTAGAATTCAGGTACAAGTGTTTTTTTCCAATTATCAGAGGATATATTTTCATCCAACTTTTAATCTAGAACCTGTGTAATGCATAATACACCTTACATCCGGGATGAAAAATGAGCTGGCAACAAATTCACCTAGCCTTATGAATCACTGTGGAATTAGTGGTGTGTGTATCTGTGCCATGTGTGTGCCGTGTCTGTGGCAAACGATAAGGGAGTCCATTACCGCAGGTATAAATTGATTTTATTACAGCGGCTTAATGCTTTGGGGTGGATTTCAGAAGCTCTGTGTATCACACCCCTGCAAGATAACCTCTATGGATGGTCCCTGTTAGTTTAGGCCCTCCACTACATCCATTTGTTTTCAATTAGTCTAAATGGAAAGCACCATCATTACCAGGAGAGATCTCCTCCAACTGGATGGGGAAGCTAAATGTATCCCTGAATCTCCGAAGCCCCTCTCTTCTCTCTCTCTCGGCCCCGTAATGAGGATTGATGAGGATGGCGAGGAGTTTGTTTTGGATACCGGTTGACTGGTGTATCTGTTTATCAAAACATTTTGTAATCGACTCTGTCTATATTCCAATATCCTCTCTGAGGTAGTGCCTCTGATAACAACATACTGTATTAGCAATATCCATATCGCCGCCATATTCATATCACTGTACTTCCCTTCATTTACCAAAATAGAAAAAGTCACATAATTTCCTCCGTTAGGGGGGTTGAGTTGCAGTGAGACCTCGGTGCTGACTACATGGCTGTCTGTGCCTACAGTCTCTCTCTGGCAGCCACAAGGCATAAAACTGTCCTTTGGAAGACAGAGATCATGCAGGTGCATGAGTAGGAATCATGTTGTTATCAATGCTTGGGGGGGGTGAGAGATTACCTTTAGCCCCCTACCCCCACCAATCCTCAGTTAGTGCTGGAGTAGGAATCATGTTGTTATCAATGCTTGGGGGGGGTGAGAGATTACCTTTAGCCCCCTACCCCCACCAATCCTCAGTTAGTGCTGGAGTAGGAATCATGTTGTTATCAATGCTTGGGGGGGGTGAGAGATTACCTTTAGCCCCCTACCCCCACCAATCCTCAGTTAGTGCTGGAGTAGGAATCATGTTGTTATCAATGCTTGGGGGGGGTGAGAGATTACCTTTAGCCCCCTACCCCCACCAATCCTCAGTTAGTGCTGGAGTAGGAATCATGTTGTTATCAATGCTTGGGGGGGGTGAGAGATTACCTTTAGCCCCCTACCCCCACCAATCCTCAGTTAGTGCTGGAGTAGGAATGATACTAGGTAGCGATAGCTACATTAGTTGGCTGAACTTTTGTCAAAACTCTGGTAATTTTCATCCTATAGTTCAACATGCTTTTAGCACTTTTATTTCCATGACTGATCAAAACTAATTTGCTCATGCTCTCTCTCGTCTCTCCGCAGCAGACATCAAATCCCAGCATCGAATCGCAATACATATAGAATCGTGATATTCGCAATACATATCGTATCAGCACCTAAGTATCGTGATAATATCGTATCATGAGGCCCCTGACAATTCCCAGCCCTAATGTAGATGTATCTTGAGTGTCTGGGTAGGAGTGAAGCAGGTGAGATGTATTGTGAGTGTCTGGGTAGGATTGAACCAGGTGAGATGTATCAGTGAGTGTAAACATACGAGTCGTTTGCCCTTTTTCATACAGTGTGTAATACACAGATTCAGCATGACTGTGCTAGGGCCTGTGTTTATGTGTGAGCGTTCCGGGGTCATATCCTTTCCAGGTTCCCTCAGTGAGTTCAGCTGTGGTTCAGGCTCTTTGATCAGGGATGTTGATAGGCCCATTGGCAGCCGGCTCCTCAACCAAGTGATGTTCCTCACCAAGCAAGGAGTTACGGTAAGCAGCAGGGGAGACACAGACATCCTCCCAGCCAGCCTCCACGGATCAAACCCAGCTCTCCCAGGGACCGGGAACATCAATCATCAAAGGGATCCCAGCCGCTTTTCTTCAAAGCCACTAAATAGCACTACGCTACAGCGAGGTGTCTGCCCTGCTTTGTCAAACTACAGACATCGCTAGATGCCCTGATACACTGTTTTGGGCTGAGTTGATATCATGGTACCAGATTCCAACATTTTAGGTTAGTATTTGAAGAGCACTCACCTCGATCACTCGGGAGTCAACGTCTCAGTAAAAACATGAAATAACAAAGCAGTAAAAAAACAGAGATAAAAGATGAATTCCAGTGGCATGAATATGCATGTTAACCCAGGTTACAGCTTCCAATAAACAAGAAATGTAATAAAAAAACGATTTTCAAATGACCTATAAGAGAGGAGCTATTAGGACTGATGATGTCCGAATGCTGTTCCTCGACTGCAGCTGAGCTATTAACCTTTCAGGGCTACCCATCCCGGATCCGGGAGCATCCTCATCAAAAAAGCTGACTAGCATAGCCTAGCCTAACGGGACAGGGATATCATATAATATAATTTCATGAAATCACAAGTCCAATACAGCAAATGAAAGATAAACATCTTGTGAATCCAGCCATCATTTCCGATTTTTAAAATGTTTTACAGCGAAAACACAATATGTATTTATATTAGCTAACCACAATAGCCAAACACACAACGCCATGTTTTCACCATGTTTCCACCGCATAGGTAGCTTTCACAAAACCCAGAAATAGAGATAAAATTAATCACTAACCTTGAACAACTTCATCAGATGACAGTCTTATAACATCATGTTATACAATACATTTATGTTTTGTTTGAAAATGTGCATATTTGAGGTATAAATCGTAGTTTTACATTGCAGCCACCATCACAAATAGCACCAAAGCAGCCAGAATAATTACAGAGAGCAACGTGAAATACATAAATACTCATCATAAAACATTTATGAAAAATACATGGTGTACAGCAAATGAAAGATGAACATCTTGTGAATCCAGCCAATATTTCTGATTTTTTAAGTGTTTTACAGCGAAAACACAATATATATTTCTATTAGCTCACCACAATAGCCAAACACACAACGCCATTTATTCACCGCCAAAATAGCTTTCACAAAAACCAGCAATAGAGATAAAATTAATCACTAACCTTTGGACAACTTCATCAGATGACAGTCTTATAACATCATGTTATACAATACATTTATGTTTTGTTCGAAAATGTGCATATTTAGAGCTGCAAATCGTGGTTATACATTGTGAATACGTAGCAACAATTCACCAAAATGTCCGGAGATATTTTGGACAGTCACCTAATCTAACCAAAGAACTCATCATGAACTTTACTAAAAAATACATGTTGTACAGCAAATGAAAGATACACTGTGTCACGTTCCTGACCTGTTGTCTGTTATTTTTGTATGTGTTTAGTTGGTCAGGGCGTGAGTTGGGGTGGGCATTCTATGTTTTGTGTTTCTATGTTTAGGTCGTTGGTAATTAGCCTTATATGGTTCTCAATCAGAGACAGGTGTTTGACGTTTCTCTGATTGGGAACCATATAAAGGTAGGGTGTTCACACTGTTTGTTTGTGGGTGGTTGTCTTCCGTGTCTGTATGTATGTTCGTACCACACGGGACTGTAGCGTTTTGGTTTGTAGTCTATACCTGTTCGTACGTTCTTCGTGTTATTTGTAAGTTCTCTAGTTCAGGTCTGTCTGTCTTCGTTCGTTTTTGTTATTTTGTAATTATTCCAAGTGTTGTTTCGTGTTCGTCTTCGTCGTTTAATAAATTCATTATGTTTTCTAAACCCGCTGCATGTTGGTCTGATCTCTACTCCTCCTCTTCGGACGAAGAGGAGGAGAACAGCCGTTACAGAACCACCCACCAACGAAGGATCAAGCAGCGGGTTAACGGACAGCAGCAGGTGTACAAGGAGGAATGGACATGGGAGGAAATCCTAGACGGAGAAGGACCCTGGGCAGAACCAGAGGAGTGTCGCCGCCCCAAAGCGGAGCTGGAGGCAGCGAAAGCGGAGAGGCGGCGATATGAGGATGCAGCACGGAAACAAGGCTGGAAGCCCGCAAGTCAAACCCAAAAATTTCTTGGGGGGGGGGGGCTCTCGGGGAATATAGTTGGGTCAGTCAGTGGACTTGAGCCAACTCCTCCTGCTTTACATAAGGAGCCGGTGAGGGCGGATTTGGAGGTGAGTGACGCAGAGACAGTAAAGGAGTTAATGGAGAAATTGAAGGAGAAAGATATGAGAGATGTACTGGTTTGGTGCATGAGGCACGGCATCCGTCCGAATGAACGTATTGGTGAGTTAATGTCACTGGGAACAGCTCTCCATACTCGTCCTGAGGTGCGTGCTAGCCGTCTGGTTAAGACAGTGCCTACACCACGCACCAAGCCTCCTGTGCGTCTCCAGAGTCCTGTGCGTCCTGTTACTGCTCCCCGCACTAGCCCTGAGATACGTGTTCCCAGCCCAATACCACCAGTGCTGGCACCACGCACCAAGCCTCCTGTGCGTCTTCAGAGCCCTGGTTCTCCTCCATGCACTCTCCCTGTGGTGCGTGTCTCCAGCCTAGTACCACCAGTGCTGGCACCACGCACCAAGCCTCATGTGCGTCTCCAGAGCCCTGTACGCACTGTTCCTTCTCCCCGTACTCGCCATGATGTGCGTGCCCTCAGCCCGGTACCATCAGTGCCGGTATCAGGCACCAGGCCTATAGTACGCCTTGAGAGTCCAGTGTGCCCTGTTGTTCCCCGCACTAGCCTGAAGGTGCGTGTCCTTAGCACGGTGCCTCCAGTCCCGGCACCACGCACCAGGCCTACAGTGCGTCTCAGCCGGCCAGAGTCTGCCGTCTGCCCAACGGCGCCTGAACTGCCCGTCTGCCCAACGGCGCCTGAACTGCCCGTCTGCCCAACGGCGCCTGAACTGCCCGTCTGTCCAACGGCGCCTGAACTGCCCGTCTGTCCAACGGCGCTTGAACTGCCCGTCTGCCCAACGGCGCCTGAACTGCCCGTCTGCCCAACGGTGCCTGAACTGCCCGTCTGCCCAACGCCGTCTGACCTGTCCGTCTGCAAAGCGCCGCATGAACTGCCCGTCTGTACTGAGCCTTCAAAGCCGCCCGTCTACCATGAGCCTTCAGAGCCGTCCGCCAGACAGGAGCCGCTAGAGCCTTCCGCCAGACAGGAGCAGCCAAAGCCTTCCGCCAGACAGGATCAGCCAGAGCCTTCCGCCAGACAGGATCAGCCAGAGCCTTCCGCCAGACAGGATCAGCCAGAGCCTTCCGCCAGACAGGATCAGCCAGAGCCTTCCGTCAGACAGGATCAGCCAGAGCCTTCCGCCAGACAGGATCAGCCAGAGCCTTCCGCCAGACAGGATCAGCCAGAGCCTTCCGCCAGACAGGATCAGCCAGATCAGTCAGCCAGCCATGAGCAGCCAGATCCGTCAGCCAGCCATGAGCAGCCAGATCCGTCAGCCAGCCATGAGCAGCCAGATCCGTCAGCCAGCCTTGAGCAGCCAGATCCGCCAGCCAGCCATGAGCAGCCAGATCCGTCAGCCAGCCATGAGCAGCCAGATCCGTCAGCCAGCCATGAACAGCCAGACCCGTCAGCCAGCCATGAGCAGCAAGATCCGTCAGCCAGCCATGAGCAGCAAGAGCCCGCCGGCCAGGATCCGCCAGAGCCCGCCGGCCAGGATCCGCCAGAGCCCGCCGGCCAGGATCCGCCAGAGCCCGCCGGCCAGGATCCGCCAGAGCCCGCCAGCCAGGATCCGCCAGAGCCCGCCAGCCAGGATCCGCCAGAGCCCGCCAGCCAGGATCCGCCAGAGTCGCTAGACAGTCATGAGCTGCCCTCCAGTCATGAGCTGCCCTCCAGTCATGAGCTGCCCTCCAGTCATGAGCTGCCCTCCAGTCATGAGCTGCCCTCCAGTCATGAGCTGCCCTCCAGTCATGAGCTGCCCTCCAGTCATGAGCTGCCTTCCAGTCATGAGCTGCCTTCCAGTCATGAGCTGCCTTCCAGTCATGAGCTGCCCTACAGTCATGAGCTGCCCTACAGTCATGAGCTGCCCTACAGTCATGAGCTGCCCTACAGTCATGAGCTGCCACTCAGTCCGGAGCTGCCACCCAGTCCGGAGCTGCCACCCAGCCCGGAGCTGCCACCCAGCCCGGAGCTGCCACCCAGCCCGGAGCTGCCAGTAGTCCGGAGCTGCCCCTCTGTCCGGAGCTACCTCTCTGTCCTGAGCTACCTCTCTGTCCTGAGCTACCTCTCTGTCCTGAGCTACCTCTCTGTCCTGAGCTACCTCTCTGTCCTGAGCTACCTCTATGTCCTGAGTTATCTAGGGGGGACCGGTGTGAAGGTTCCTAGACCAGGGTTGGGGGCGAGGATCGCCACTCGGAGGACGCTAAGGAGGGGGACAAAGACAATGGTGGAGTGGTGTCCTCGTCCTGCGCCGGAGCCGCCACCGCGGACAGATGCCCACCCAGACCCTCCCCTTGAGTTTTAGGGGTGCGCCCGGAGTTCGCACCTTGAGGGGGGGGGTTCTGTCACGTTCCTGACCTGTTGTCTGTTATTTTTGTATGTGTTTAGTTGGTCAGGGCGTGAGTTGGGGTGGGCATTCTATGTTTTGTGTTTCTATGTTTAGGTCGTTGGTAATTAGCCTTATATGGTTCTCAATCAGAGACAGGTGTTTGACGTTTCTCTGATTGGGAACCATATAAAGGTAGGGTGTTCACACTGTTTGTTTGTGGGTGGTTGTCTTCCGTGTCTGTATGTATGTTCGTACCACACGGGACTGTAGCGTTTTGGTTTGTAGTCTATACCTGTTCGTACGTTCTTCGTGTTATTTGTAAGTTCTCTAGTTCAGGTCTGTCTTCGTTCGTTTTTGTTATTTTGTAATTATTCCAAGTGTTGTTTCGTGTTCGTCTTCGTCGTTTAATAAATTCATTATGTTTTCTAAACCCGCTGCATGTTGGTCTGATCTCTACTCCTCCTCTTCGGACGAAGAGCCGTTACACACTGGTTCTTAATGCAACCGCTGTGTTAGATTTTTAAAAATAACTTTACTACAACATACAGCATGCATTATTGTGAGACAGCGCTCACCTATTCTCCGCCGTGTTGGAGCCAACATATTACACAAAAATACAAAATAACATCAAAAATATTCTCTTACTTTTGTTGATCTTCCATCAGAATGTTGTGCAAGGAGTCCTAGGTCCAGAATAAATCGTTGTTTGGTTTTAGAATGTCCATTTCTTCTGTCGAATTAGCAACTTTGGCTAGCATTGTGGCGCGAACATGCCCATCAACTCTTGGCGCCTGGAACGAAAAATTCCAAAATTCCCAATAAACGTCGAATAAACTGGTCAAACTCGGTTGAAAATCCTACTTTATGATGTTCTTCTCATATGTTTCCAATAAAATCAGAGCCGGAGCAATTCGTCGTGTATACCGACCGCTTTTCAGAAGACAATGTGAGGTTCCCGGGCGGCAAGTTGAAAACTGACAACAGAGCGGACCTGTCACTCCAAAAGCTCTTATTCGGCCTCACATCAAGCTAGACACCCCATTCAACCTTCTACTGCCTGTTGAGATCTAGTGGAAGGCGTATGAAGTGGATACAGATCCATAAATAAAGGCCAGCTGAATAGGCAGGCCCTGACACAGAGCCTCATTTTCAGAATTTTCACTGGAAGTTTGCTGCCAAATAAGTTCTGTTTTACTCACAGATATAATTCAAACAGTTTTAGAAACTTCAGAGTGTTTTCTATCCAATAGTAATAATAATATGCATATTGTATGATCTAGAACAGAGTACGAGGCCGTTTAATTTGGGCACGATTTTTTCCAAAGTGAAAACAGCGCCCCCCCTATTAAGAAGAAGTGTCCTCCAAGCTCGTCACTAAGATCAGGGCCTTGAGTCTGAACCCTGACCTGAGAAACTAGATCCTAGATTTCCTGACTGGCTGATCCCAGGTGGTGAGGGTAGGCAACACCTCCTCCATGCTGACCCTCAACACAGGGGCTCAGGGGTGCGTGCTCAGCCCCCTCCTGTAATCTCTGTTCACCCATGACTGTGTGGCCACACACGACTCCAACTCAAATCATCAAGTTTGCAGACAACATTACAGTGGTAGGTCTGGTTACCAACAATGACGAGTTGGCGTGGAGAGCCCTGGAGGAGTGGTGCCAGGAAAATAACCTCTCCCTCAACGTCAACAAAACGAAGGAGCTGATCATGGACTACAGGAGACAGAGGGCGCACGCCCCCATTCCTCATCGACGAGGCTGCAGTGGATAGGGTCAAAAGCTTCAAATTCCTCTGCGTGCACATCATTAAGGACCTGAAATGGTCTCGCCACACAGACACCGTGGTGAAGAAGGTGCAACAGCGCCTCTACAAACTAAGGCGGCTGAAGAAATTCGGCATTGCCCTAAAGACCCTCACAAACTTATACAGATGCACCATTGAGGGCATCCTGTCTGGCTGCATCCCCGTCTGGTACGGCAACTGCACCGCAATCAACCGCATGGCTCTCCAGTGGGTGGTGCGGTCAGCCCAACGCATAACTGGGTGATGTCAAAGGAAGACCAAGAAGATCATTAAGGAATTCAGTCACCCGAGCCACAGACTGTTCACTCGGCTACCGTCTGACAGACAGAGACAGTACAGGTGCTGGGATTGAGAGACCAGAAACTATCTATCGCAAAACCATTAGACTGTTGGACAGCTTCTATTACTATCAGACTGTTGAACAGCTTCTATTACCATCAGACTGTTGGACAGCTTCTATTACCATCAGACTGTTGGACAGCTTCTATTACCATCAGACTGTTAAACAACTTCTATTACCATCAGACTGTTAAACAACTTCTATTACCATCAGACGGTTGAACAGCTTCTATTACCATCAGACTGTTGGACAGCTTCTATTACCATCAGACTGTTGAACAGCTTCTATTACCATCAGACTGTTGAACAGCTTCTATTACCATCAGACTGTTGAACAGCTTCTATTACCATCAGACTGTTGAACAGCTTCTATTACCATCAGACTGTTGAAAAGCTTCTATTACCATTAGACTGTTGAACAGCTTCTATTACCATCAGACTGTTGGAAAGCTTCTATTACCATCAGACTGTTGAACAGCTTCTATTACCATCAGACTGTTGGAAAGCTTCTATTACCATCAGACTGTTAAACAACTTCTATTACCATCAGACTGTTAAACAACTTCTATTACCATCAGACGGTTGAACAGCTTCTATTACCATCAGACTGTTGGACAGCTTCTATTACCATCAGACTGTTGAACAGCTTCTATTACCATCAGACTTTTGAACAGCTTATATTACCATCAGACTGTTGAACAGCTTCTATTACCATCAAACTGTTGGACAAGCTTCTTTTACCATCAGACTGTTGGACAGCTTCTATTACCATTAGACTGTTGGACAGCTTCTATTACCAGACCATCAGACTGTTGGACAGCTTCTATTACCATAAGACTGTTGGAAAGCTTCTATTACCATCAGACTGTTGAACAGCTTCTATTACCATCAGACTGTTGAACAGCTTCTATTACCATCAGACTGTTGAACAGCTTATATTACCATCAGACTGTTGGAAACTTCTATTACCATCAGACTGTTAAACAACTTCTTTTACCATCAGACTGTTAAACAATTTCTATTACCATCAGACTGTTGGACAGCTTCTATTAGCAGGCCATCAGCCTGTTAAACAACTTCTATTACCATCAGACTGTTAAACAACTTCTATTACCATCAGACGGTTGAACAACTTCTATTACCATCAGACTGTTGGACAGCTTCTATTACCATCAGACTGTTGAACAGCTTCTATTACCATCAGACTTTTGAACAGCTTATATTACCATCAGACTGTTGAACAGCTTCTATTACCATCAGACTGTTGAACAGCTTCTATTACCATCAGACTGTTGGAAAGCTTCTATTACCATCAGACTGTTGAACAGCTTCTATTACCATCAGACTGTTGGAAAGCTTCTATTACCATCAGACTGTTGAACAGCTTCTATTACCATTAGACTGTTGGAAAGCTTCTATTACCATCAGACTGTTAAACAACTTCTATTACCATCAGACTGTTAAACAACTTCTATTACCATCAGACGGTTGAACAGCTTCTATTACCATCAGACTGTTGGACAGCTTCTATTACCATCAGACTGTTGAACAGCTTCTATTACCATCAGACTTTTGAACAGCTTATATTACCATCAGACTGTTGAACAGCTTCTATTACCATCAAACTGTTGGACAAGCTTCTTTTACCATCAGACTGTTGGACAGCTTCTATTACCATTAGACTGTTGGACAGCTTCTATTACCAGACCATTAGACTGTTGGACAGCTTCTATTACCATAAGACTGTTGGAAAGCTTCTATTACCATCAGACTGTTGAACAGCTTCTATTACCATCAGACTGTTGAACAGCTTCTATTACCATCAGACTGTTGAACAGCTTATATTACCATCAGACTGTTGGAAACTTCTATTACCATCAGACTGTTAAACAACTTCTTTTACCATCAGACTGTTAAACAATTTCTATTACCATCAGACTGTTGGACAGCTTCTATTAGCAGGCCATCAGCCTGTTAAACAACTTCTATTACCATCAGACTGTTAAACAACTTCTATTACCATCAGATGGTTGAACAACTTCTATTACCATCAGACTGTTGGACAGCTTCTATTACCATCAGACTGTTGAACAGCTTCTATTACCATCAGACTTTTGAACAGCTTATATTACCATCAGACTGTTGAACAGCTTCTATTACCATCAGACTGTTGAACAGCTTCTATTACCATCAGACTGTTGGAAAGCTTCTATTACCATCAGACTGTTGAACAGCTTCTATTACCATCAGACTGTTGGAAAGCTTCTATTACCATCAGACTGTTAAACAACTTCTATTACCATCAGACGGTTGAACAGCTTCTATTACCATCAAACTGTTGGACAAGCTTCAATTACCATCAGACTGTTGGACAGCTTCTATTACCATCAGACTGTTGGACAGCTTCTATTACCAGACCATCAGACTGTTGGACAGCTTCTATTACCATAAGACTGTTGGAAAGCTTCTATTACCATCAGACTGTTGAACAGCTTCTATTACCATCAGACTGTTGAACAGCTTCTATTACCATCAGACTGTTGAACAGCTCTATTACCATCAAACTGTTGGACAAGCTTCAATTACCATCAGACTGTTGGACAGCTTCTATTACCATCAGACTGTTGGACAGCTTCTATTACCAGACCATCAGACTGTTGGACAGCTTCTATTACCATAAGACTGTTGGAAAGCTTCTATTACCATCAGACTGTTGAACAGCTTCTATTACCATCAGACTGTTGAACAGCTTCTATTACCATCAGACTGTTGAACAGCTTCTATTACCATCAGACTGTTGGAAAGCTTCTATTACCATCAGACTGTTAAACAACTTCTATTACCATCAGACTGTTAAACAACTTCTATTACCATCAGACTGTTGGACAGCTTCTATTAGCAGGCCATCAGCCTGTTGGACAGCTTCTATTACCATCAGACTGTTAAACAACTTCTATTACCATCAGACTGTTAAACAACTTCTATTACCATCAGACTGTTAAGCAACTTCTATTACCATCAGACAGTTGAACAGCTTCTATTACCATTAGACTGTTGAACAGCTTCTATTACCATCAGACTGTTGAACAGCTTCTATTACCATCAGACTGTTGAACAGCTTCTATTACCATCAGACTGTTGAACAGCTTCTATTACCATCAGACTGTTGGAAAGCTTCTATTACCATCAGACTGTTGAAGAGCTTCTATTACCATCAGACTGTTGGACAGCTTCTATTACCATCAGACTGTTGAACAGCTTCTATTACCATTAGACTGTTGGAAACTTCTATTACCATCAGACTGTTAAACAACTTCTATTACCATCAGACTGTTAAACAACTTCTATTACCATCAGACGGTTGAACAGCTTCTATTACCATCAGACTGTTGGACAGCTTCTATTACCATCAGACTTTTGAACAGCTTATTATATTACCATCAGACTGTTGAACAGCTTCTATTACCATCAGACTGTTGAACAACTTCTATTACCATCAGACTGTTAAACAACTTCTATTACCATCAGACTGTTAAACAACTTCTATTACCATCAGACGGTTGAACAGCTTCTATTACCATCAGACTGTTGGACAGCTTCTATTACCATCAGACTGTTGGACAGCTTCTATTACCATCAGACTGTTAAACAACTTCTATTACCATCAGACTGTTGAACAGCTTCTATTACCATCAGACTGTTGAACAGCTTCTATTACCATCAGACTGTTGGAAAGCTTCTATTACCATCAGACTGTTGAACAGCTTCTATTACCATCAGACTGTTGGAAAGCTTCTATTACCATCAGACTGTTAAACAACTTCTATTACCATCAGACAGTTAAACAACTTCTATTACCATCAGACGGTTGAACAGCTTCTATTACCATCAAACTGTTGGACAAGCTTCAATTACCATCAGACTGTTGGACAGCTTCTATTACCATCAGACTGTTGGACAGCTTCTATTACCAGACCATCAGACTGTTGGACAGCTTCTATTACCATAAGACTGTTGGAAAGCTTCTATTACCATCAGACTTTTGAACAGCTTCTTTTACCATCAGACTGTTGAACAGCTTCTATTACCATCAGACTGTTGAACAGCTCTATTACCATCAAACTGTTGGACAAGCTTCAATTACCATCAGACTGTTGGACAGCTTCTATTACCATCAGACTGTTGGACAGCTTCTATTACCAGACCATCAGACTGTTGGACAGCTTCTATTACCATAAGACTGTTGGAAAGCTTCTATTACCATCAGACTGTTGAACAGCTTCTATTACCATCAGACTGTTGAACAGCTTCTATTACCATCAGACTGTTGAACAGCTTATATTACCATCAGACTGTTGGAAAGCTTCTATTACCATCAGACTGTTGAACAGCTTCTATTACCATCAGACTGTTGAACAGCTTCTATTACCATCAGACTGTTGGAAAGCTTCTATTACCATCAGACTGTTAAACAACTTCTATTACCATCAGACTGTTAAATAACTTCTATTACCATCAGACTGTTGGACAGCTTCTATTAGCAGGCCATCAGTCTGTTGGACAGCTTCTATTACCATCAGACTGTTAAACAACTTCTATTACCATCAGACTGTTAAACAACTTCTATTACCATCAGACTGTTAAGCAACTTCTATTACCATCAGACAGTTGAACAGCTTCTATTACCATCAGACTGTTGAACAGCTTCTATTACCATCAGACTGTTGAACAGCTTCTATTACCATCAGACTGTTGAACAGCTTCTATTACCATCAGACTGTTGAACAGCTTCTATTACCATCAGACTGTTGGAAAGCTTCTATTACCATCAGACTGTTGAAGAGCTTCTATTACCATCAGACTGTTGGACAGCTTCTATTACCATCAGACTGTTGAACAGCTTCTATTACCATTAGACTGTTGGAAACTTCTATTACCATCAGACTGTTAAACAACTTCTATTACCATCAGACTGTTAAACAACTTCTATTACCATCAGACGGTTGAACAGCTTCTATTACCATCAGACTGTTGGACAGCTTCTATTACCATCAGACTGTTGAACAGCTTCTATTACCATCAGACTGTTGAACAGCTTCTATTACCATCAGACTGTTGAACAACTTCTATTACCATCAGACTGTTAAACAACTTCTATTACCATCAGACTGTTAAACAACTTCTATTACCATCAGACGGTTGAACAGCTTCTATTACCATCAGACTGTTGGACAGCTTCTATTACCATCAGACTGTTGGACAGCTTCTATTACCAGACCATCAGACTGTTGGACAGCTTCTATTACCATAAGACTGTTGGAAAGCTTCTATTACCATCAGACTTTTGAACAGCTTCTATTACCATCAGACTGTTGAACAGCTCTATTACCATCAAACTGTTGGACAAGCTTCTATTACCATCAGACTGTTGGACAGCTTCTATTACCATCAGACTGTTGGACAGCTTCTATTACCAGACCATCAGACTGTTGGACAGCTTCTATTACCATAAGACTGTTGGAAAGCTTCTATTACCATCAGACTGTTGAACAGCTTCTATTACCATCAGACTGTTGAACAGCTTCTATTACCATCAGACTGTTGAACAGCTTATATTACCATCAGACTGTTGGAAAGCTTCTATTACCATCAGACTGTTGAACAGCTTCTATTACCATCAGACTGTTGAACAGCTTCTATTACCATCAGACTGTTGGAAAGCTTCTATTACCATCAGACTGTTAAACAACTTCTATTACCATCAGACTGTTAAACAACTTCTATTACCATCAGACTGTTGGACAGCTTCTATTAGCAGGCCATCAGTCTGTTGGACAGCTTCTATTACCATCAGACTGTTAAACAACTTCTATTACCATCAGACTGTTAAACAACTTCTATTACCATCAGACTGTTAAGCAACTTCTATTACCATCAGACAGTTGAACAGCTTCTATTACCATCAGACTGTTGAACAGCTTCTATTACCATCAGACTGTTGAACAGCTTCTATTACCATCAGACTGTTGAACAGCTTCTATTACCATCAGACTGTTGAACAGCTTCTATTACCATCAGACTGTTGGAAAGCTTCTATTACCATCAGACTGTTGAAGAGCTTCTATTACCATCAGACTGTTGGACAGCTTCTATTACCATCAGACTGTTGAACAGCTTCTATTACCATTAGACTGTTGGAAACTTCTATTACCATCAGACTGTTAAACAACTTCTATTACCATCAGACTGTTAAACAACTTCTATTACCATCAGACGGTTGAACAGCTTCTATTACCATCAGACTGTTGGACAGCTTCTATTACCATCAGACTTTTGAACAGCTTATATTACCATCAGACTGTTGAACAGCTTCTATTACCATCAGACTGTTGAACAACTTCTATTACCATCAGACTGTTAAACAACTTCTATTACCATCAGACTGTTAAACAACTTCTATTACCATCAGACGGTTGAACAGCTTCTATTACCATCAGACTGTTGGACAGCTTCTATTACCATCAGACTGTTGGACAGCTTCTATTACCATCAGACTGTTAAACAACTTCTATTACCATCAGACTGTTAAACAACTTCTATTACCATCAGACGGTTGAACAGCTTCTATTACCATCAGACTGTTGGACAGCTTCTATTACCATCAGACTGTTGAACAGCTTCTATTACCATCAGACTGTTGAACAGCTTCTATTACCATCAGACTGTTGAACAGCTTCTATTACCATCAGACTGTTGAACAGCTTCTATTACCATCAGACTGTTGAAAAGCTTCTATTACCATTAGACTGTTGAACAGCTTCTATTACCAGCAGACTGTTGGAAAGCTTCTATTACCATCAGACTGTTGAACAGCTTCTATTACCATCAGACTGTTGGAAAGCTTCTATTACCATCAGACTGTTAAACAACTTCTATTACCATCAGACTGTTAAACAACTTCTATTACCATCAGACGGTTGAACAGCTTCTATTACCATCAGACTGTTGGACAGCTTCTATTACCATCAGACTGTTGAACAGCTTCTATTACCATCAGACTTTTGAACAGCTTATATTACCATCAGACTGTTGAACAGCTTCTATTACCATCAGACTGTTGGAAAGCTTCTATTACCATCAGACTGTTGAACAGCTTCTATTACCATCAGACTGTTGGAAAGCTTCTATTACCATCAGACTGTTGAACAGCTTCTATTACCAGACCATCAAACTGTTGGACAAGCTTCTATTACCATCAGACTGTTGGACAGCTTCTATTACCATCAGACTGTTGGACAGCTTCTATTACCAGACCATCAGACTGTTGGACAGCTTCTATTACCATAAGACTGTTGGAAAGCTTCTATTACCATCAGACTGTTGAACAGCTTCTATTACCATTAGACTGTTGGAAACTTCTATTACCATCAGACTGTTAAACAACTTCTATTACCATCAGACTGTTAAACAACTTCTATTACCATCAGACGGTTGAACAGCTTCTATTACCATCAGACTGTTGGACAGCTTCTATTAGCAGGCCATCAGCCTGTTAAACAACTTCTATTACCATCAGACTGTTAAACAACTTCTATTACCATCAGACGGTTGAACAACTTCTATTACCATCAGACTGTTGGACAGCTTCTATTACCATCAGACTGTTGAACAGCTTCTATTACCATCAGACTTTTGAACAGCTTATATTACCATCAGACTGTTGAACAGCTTCTATTACCATCAGACTGTTGAACAGCTTCTATTACCATCAGACTGTTGGAAAGCTTCTATTACCATCAGACTGTTGAACAGCTTCTATTACCATCAGACTGTTGGAAAGCTTCTATTACCATCAGACTGTTGAACAGCTTCTATTACCATTAGACTGTTGGAAAGCTTCTATTACCATCAGACTGTTAAACAACTTCTATTACCATCAGACTGTTAAACAACTTCTATTACCATCAGACGGTTGAACAGCTTCTATTACCATCAGACTGTTGGACAGCTTCTATTACCATCAGACTGTTGAACAGCTTCTATTACCATCAGACTTTTGAACAGCTTATATTACCATCAGACTGTTGAACAGCTTCTATTACCATCAAACTGTTGGACAAGCTTCTTTTACCATCAGACTGTTGGACAGCTTCTATTACCATTAGACTGTTGGACAGCTTCTATTACCAGACCATTAGACTGTTGGACAGCTTCTATTACCATAAGACTGTTGGAAAGCTTCTATTACCATCAGACTGTTGAACAGCTTCTATTACCATCAGACTGTTGAACAGCTTCTATTACCATCAGACTGTTGAACAGCTTATATTACCATCAGACTGTTGGAAACTTCTATTACCATCAGACTGTTAAACAACTTCTTTTACCATCAGACTGTTAAACAATTTCTATTACCATCAGACTGTTGGACAGCTTCTATTAGCAGGCCATCAGCCTGTTAAACAACTTCTATTACCATCAGACTGTTAAACAACTTCTATTACCATCAGATGGTTGAACAACTTCTATTACCATCAGACTGTTGGACAGCTTCTATTACCATCAGACTGTTGAACAGCTTCTATTACCATCAGACTTTTGAACAGCTTATATTACCATCAGACTGTTGAACAGCTTCTATTACCATCAGACTGTTGAACAGCTTCTATTACCATCAGACTGTTGGAAAGCTTCTATTACCATCAGACTGTTGAACAGCTTCTATTACCATCAGACTGTTGGAAAGCTTCTATTACCATCAGACTGTTAAACAACTTCTATTACCATCAGACGGTTGAACAGCTTCTATTACCATCAAACTGTTGGACAAGCTTCAATTACCATCAGACTGTTGGACAGCTTCTATTACCATCAGACTGTTGGACAGCTTCTATTACCAGACCATCAGACTGTTGGACAGCTTCTATTACCATAAGACTGTTGGAAAGCTTCTATTACCATCAGACTGTTGAACAGCTTCTATTACCATCAGACTGTTGAACAGCTTCTATTACCATCAGACTGTTGAACAGCTCTATTACCATCAAACTGTTGGACAAGCTTCAATTACCATCAGACTGTTGGACAGCTTCTATTACCATCAGACTGTTGGACAGCTTCTATTACCAGACCATCAGACTGTTGGACAGCTTCTATTACCATAAGACTGTTGGAAAGCTTCTATTACCATCAGACTGTTGAACAGCTTCTATTACCATCAGACTGTTGAACAGCTTCTATTACCATCAGACTGTTGAACAGCTTCTATTACCATCAGACTGTTGGAAAGCTTCTATTACCATCAGACTGTTAAACAACTTCTATTACCATCAGACTGTTAAACAACTTCTATTACCATCAGACTGTTGGACAGCTTCTATTAGCAGGCCATCAGCCTGTTTGGACAGCTTCTATTACCATCAGACTGTTAAACAACTTCTATTACCATCAGACTGTTAAACAACTTCTATTACCATCAGACTGTTAAGCAAACTTCTATTACCATCAGACAGTTGAACAGCTTCTATATTACCATCAGACTGTTGGAAAGCTTCTATTACCATCAGACTGT
The DNA here is from genome assembly GCF_016432855.1 of Salvelinus namaycush. Taxonomy (NCBI): domain Eukaryota; kingdom Metazoa; phylum Chordata; class Actinopteri; order Salmoniformes; family Salmonidae; genus Salvelinus; species Salvelinus namaycush. Next base: position 33,758,345 of record NC_052328.1, read on the forward strand.
TGAACAGCTTCTATTACCATCAGACTGTTGGAAAGCTTCTATTACCATCAGACTGTTAAACAACTTCTATTACCATCAGACTGTTAAACAACTTCTATTTCCATCAGACGGTTGAACAGCTTCTATTACCATCAGACTGTTAAACAGCTTCTATTACCATAAGACTGTTGGAAAGCTTCTATTACCATCAGACTGTTGAACAGCTTCTATTACCATCAGACTGTTGAACAGCTTCTATTACCATCAGACTGTTGGAAAGCTTCTATTACCATCAGACTGTTGAACAGCTTCTATTACCATCAGACTGTTGAACAGCTTCTATTACCATCAGACTGTGAACAGCTCTATTACCATCAAACTGTTGGACAAGCTTCAATTACCATCAGACTGTTGGACAGCTTCTATTACCATCAGACTGTTGGACAGCTTCTATTAACAGACCATCAGACTGTTGGGACAGCTTCTATTACCATAAGACTGTTGGAAAGCTTCTATTACCATCAGACTGTTGAACAGCTTCTATTACCATCAGACTGTTGAACAGCTTCTATTACCATCAGACTGTTGAACAGCTTATATTACCATCAGACTGTTGGAAAGCTTCTATTACCATCAGACTGTTGAACAGCTTCTATTACCATCAGACTGTTGAACAGCTTCTATTACCATCAGACTGTTGGAAAGCTTCTATTACCATCAGGACTGTTAAACAACTTCTATTACCATCAGACTGTTAAACAACTTCTATTACCATCAGACTGTTGGACAGCTTCTATTAGCAGGCCATCAGCCTGTTGGACAGCTTCTATACCATCAGGACTGTTAAACAACTTCTATTACCATCAGACTGTTAAACACTTCTATTACCATCAGACTGTTAAGCAACTTCTATTACCATCAGACAGTTGAACAGCTTCTATTACCATCAGACTGTTGAACAGCTTCTATTACCATCAGACTGTTGAACAGCTTCTATTACCATCAGACTGTTGAACAGCTTCTATTACCATCAGACTGTTGAACAGCTTCTATTACCATCAGACTGTTGAAGAGCTTCTATTACCATCAGACTGTTGGACAGCTTCTATTACCATCAGACTGTTGAACAGCTTCTATTACCATTAGACTGTTGGAAACTTCTATTACCATCAGACTGTTAAACAACTTCTATTACCATCAGACGGTTGAACAGCTTCTATTACCATCAGACTGTTGGACAGCTTCTATTACCATCAGACTTTTGAACAGCTTATATTACCATCAGACTGTTGAACAGCTTCTATTACCATCAGACGGTTGAACAGCTTCTATTACCATCAGACTGTTGGACAGCTTCTATTACCATCAGACTTTTGAACAGCTTATATTACCATCAGACTGTTGAACAGCTTCTATTACCATCAGACTGTTGAACAACTTCTATTACCATCAGACTGTTAAACAACTTCTATTACCATCAGACTGTTAAACAACTTCTATTACCATCAGACGGTTGAACAGCTTCTATTACCATCAGACTGTTGGACAGCTTCTATTACCATCAGACTGTTGGACAGCTTCTATTACCATCAGACTGTTAAACAACTTCTATTACCATCAGACTGTTAAACAACTTCTATTACCATCAGACGGTTGAACAGCTTCTATTACCATCAGACTTTTGGACAGCTTCTATTACCATCAGACTGTTGAACAGCTTCTATTACCATCAGACTGTTGAACAGCTTCTATTACCATCAGACTGTTGAACAGCTTCTATTACCATCAGACTGTTGTACAGCTTCTATTACCATCAGACTGTTGAAAAGCTTCTATTACCATTAGACTGTTGAACAGCTTCTATTACCAGCAGACTGTTGGAAAGCTTCTATTACCATCAGACTGTTGAACAGCTTCTATTACCATCAGACTGTTGGAAAGCTTCTATTACCATCAGACTGTTGGAAAGCTTCTATTACCATCAGACTGTTGAACAGCTTCTATTACCATCAGACTGTTGGAAAGCTTCTATTACCATCAGACTGTTGAACAGCTTCTATTACCAGACCATCAAACTGTTGGACAAGCTTCTATTACCATCAGACTGTTGGACAGCTTCTATTACCATCAGACTGTTGGACAGCTTCTATTACCAGACCATCAGACTGTTGGGCAGCTTCTATTACCATAAGACTGTTGGAAAGCTTCTATTACCATCAGACTGTTGAACAGCTTCTATTACCATCAGACTGTTGAACAGCTTCTATTACCATCAGACTGTTGAACAGCTTATATTACCATCAGATTGTTGAACAGCTTCTATTACCATCAGACTGTTGGAAAGCTTCTATTACCATCAGACTGTTGAACAGCTTCTATTACCATCAGACTGTTGGAAAGCTTCTATTACCATCAGACTGTTGAACAGCTTCTATTACCATCAGACTGTTGGAAAGCTTCTATTACCATCAGACTGTTGAACAGCTTCTATTACCAGACCATCAAACTGTTGGACAAGCTTCTATTACCATCGAACTGTTGGACAGCTTCTATTACCATCAGACTGTTGGACAGCTTCTATTACCAGACCATCAGACTGTTGGACAGCTTCTATTACCATAAGACTGTTGGAAAGCTTCTATTACCATCAGACTGTTGAACAGCTTCTATTACCATCAGACTGTTGAACAGCTTCTATTACCATCAGACTGTTGAACAGCTTATATTACCATCAGATTGTTGAACAGCTTCTATTACCATCAGACTGTTGGAAAGCTTCTATTACCATCAGACTGTTGAACAGCTTCTATTACCATCAGACTGTTGGAAAGCTTCTATTACCATCAGACTGTTGAACAGCTTCTATTACCATCAGACTGTTGGAAAGCTTCTATTACCATCAGACTGTTAAACAACTTCTATTACCATCAGACTGTTAAACAACTTGTATTACCATCAGACGGTTGAACAGCTTATATTACCATCAGACTGTTGGACAGCTTCTATTACCATCAGACTGTTGGACAGCTTCTATTACCATCAGACTGTTGGACAGCTTCTATTACCAGACCATCAGACTGTTGGACAGCTTCTATTACCATAAGACTGTTGGAAAGCTTCTATTACCATCAGACTGTTGAACAGCTTCTATTACCATCAGACTGTTGAACAGCTCTATTACCATCAAACTGTTGGACAAGCTTCAATTACCATCAGACTGTTGGACAGCTTCTATTACCATCAGACTGTTGGACAGCTTCTATTACCAGACCATCAAACTGTTGGACAAGCTTCTATTACCATCGAACTGTTGGACAGCTTCTATTACCATCAGACTGTTGGACAGCTTCTATTACCAGACCATCAGACTGTTGGACAGCTTCTATTACCATAAGACTGTTGGAAAGCTTCTATTACCATCAGACTGTTGAACAGCTTCTATTACCATCAGACTGTTGAACAGCTTCTATTACCATCAGACTGTTGAACAGCTTATATTACCATCAGATTGTTGAACAGCTTCTATTACCATCAGACTGTTGGAAAGCTTCTATTACCATCAGACTGTTGAACAGCTTCTATTACCATCAGACTGTTGGAAAGCTTCTATTACCATCAGACTGTTGAACAGCTTCTATTACCATCAGACTGTTGGAAAGCTTCTATTACCATCAGACTGTTAAACAACTTCTATTACCATCAGACTGTTAAACAACTTGTATTACCATCAGACGGTTGAACAGCTTATATTACCATCAGACTGTTGGACAGCTTCTATTACCATCAGACTGTTGGACAGCTTCTATTACCATCAGACTGTTGGACAGCTTCTATTACCAGACCATCAGACTGTTGGACAGCTTCTATTACCATAAGACTGTTGGAAAGCTTCTATTACCATCAGACTGTTGAACAGCTTCTATTACCATCAGACTGTTGAACAGCTCTATTACCATCAAACTGTTGGACAAGCTTCAATTACCATCAGACTGTTGGACAGCTTCTATTACCATCAGACTGTTGGACAGCTTCTATTACCAGACCATCAGACTGTTGGACAGCTTCTGTTACCATCAGACTGTTGAACAGCTTCTATTACCATCAGACTGTTGAACAGCTTCTATTACCATCAGACTGTTAAACAACTTCTATTACCATAAGACTGTTGGAAAGCTTCTATTACCATCAGACTGTTGAACAGCTTCTATTACCATCAGACTGTTGAACAGCTTCTATTACCATCAGACTGTTGGAAAGCTTCTATTACCATCAGACTGTTAAACAACTTCTATTACCATCAGACTGTTGGACAGCTTCTATTAGCAGGCCATCAGCCTGTTGGACAGCTTCTATTACCATCAGACTGTTAAACAACTTCTATTACAATCAGACTGTTAAACAACTTCTATTACCATCAGACTGTTAAGCAGCTTCTATTACCATCAGACTGTTGAACAGCTTCTATTACCATCAGACTGTTGAACAGCTTTTATTACCATCAGACTGTTGAACAGCTTCTATTACCATCAGACTGTTAAACAACTTCTATTACCATGAGACGGTTGAACAGCTTCTATTACCATCAGACTGTTGGACAGCTTCTATTACCATCAGACTGTTGAACAGCTTCTATTACCATCAGACTTTTGAACAGCTTATATTACCATCAGACTGTTGAACAGCTTCTATTACCATCAGACTGTTGAACAGCTTCTATTACCATCAGACTGTTGGAAAGCTTCTATTACCATCAGACTGTTGAACAGCTTCTATTACCATCAGACTGTTGGAAAGCTTCTATTACCATCAGACTGTTAAACAACTTCTATTACCATCAGACTGTCAAACAACTTCTATTACCATCAGACGGTTGAACAGCTTATATTACCATCAGACTGTTGGACAGCTTCTATTACCATCAGACTGTTGAACAGCTTCTATTACCATCAGACTGTTGAACAGCTTCCATTACCATCAGACTGTTGAACATCTTCTATTACCATCAGACTGTTGGAAAGCTTCTATTACCATCAGACTGTTGAACAGCTTCTATTACCATCAGACTGTTGGAAAGCTTATATTACCATCAGACTGTTGAACAGCTTCTATTACCATCAGACTGTTGGAAAGCTTCTATTACCATCAGACTGTTAAACAACTTCTATTACCATCAGACTGTTAAACAACTTCTATTTCCATCAGACGGTTGAACAGCTTCTATTACCATCAGACTGTTAAACAGCTTCTATTACCATAAGACTGTTGGAAAGCTTCTATTACCATCAGACTGTTGAACAGCTTCTATTACCATCAGACTGTTGAACAGCTTCTATTACCATCAGACTGTTGGAAAGCTTCTATTACCATCAGACTGTTGAACAGCTTCTATTACCATCAGACTGTTGAACAGCTTCTATTACCATCAGACTGTTGAACAGCTCTATTACCATCAAACTGTTGGACAAGCTTCAATTACCATCAGACTGTTGGACAGCTTCTATTACCATCAGACTGTTGGACAGCTTCTATTAACAGACCATCAGACTGTTGGACAGCTTCTATTACCATAAGACTGTTGGAAAGCTTCTATTACCATCAGACTGTTGAACAGCTTCTATTACCATCAGACTGTTGAACAGCTTCTATTACCATCAGACTGTTGAACAGCTTATATTACCATCAGACTGTTGGAAAGCTTCTATTACCATCAGACTGTTGAACAGCTTCTATTACCATCAGACTGTTGAACAGCTTCTATTACCATCAGACTGTTGGAAAGCTTCTATTACCATCAGACTGTTAAACAACTTCTATTACCATCAGACTGTTAAACAACTTCTATTACCATCAGACTGTTGGACAGCTTCTATTAGCAGGCCATCAGCCTGTTGGACAGCTTCTATTACCATCAGACTGTTAAACAACTTCTATTACCATCAGACTGTTAAACAACTTCTATTACCATCAGACTGTTAAGCAACTTCTATTACCATCAGACAGTTGAACAGCTTCTATTACCATCAGACTGTTGAACAGCTTCTATTACCATCAGACTGTTGAACAGCTTCTATTACCATCAGACTGTTGAACAGCTTCTATTACCATCAGACTGTTGAACAGCTTCTATTACCATCAGACTGTTGAAGAGCTTCTATTACCATCAGACTGTTGGACAGCTTCTATTACCATCAGACTGTTGAACAGCTTCTATTACCATTAGACTGTTGGAAACTTCTATTACCATCAGACTGTTAAACAACTTCTATTACCATCAGACGGTTGAACAGCTTCTATTACCATCAGACTGTTGGACAGCTTCTATTACCATCAGACTTTTGAACAGCTTATATTACCATCAGACTCTTGAACAGCTTCTATTACCATCAGACGGTTGAACAGCTTCTATTACCATCAGACTGTTGGACAGCTTCTATTACCATCAGACTTTTGAACAGCTTATATTACCATCAGACTGTTGAACAGCTTCTATTACCATCAGACTGTTGAACAACTTCTATTACCATCAGACTGTTAAACAACTTCTATTACCATCAGACTGTTAAACAACTTCTATTACCATCAGACGGTTGAACAGCTTCTATTACCATCAGACTGTTGGACAGCTTCTATTACCATCAGACTGTTGGACAGCTTCTATTACCATCAGACTGTTAAACAACTTCTATTACCATCAGACTGTTAAACAACTTCTATTACCATCAGACGGTTGAACAGCTTCTATTACCATCAGACTGTTGGACAGCTTCTATTACCATCAGACTGTTGAACAGCTTCTATTACCATCAGACTGTTGAACAGCTTCTATTACCATCAGACTGTTGAACAGCTTCTATTACCATCAGACTGTTGAACAGCTTCTATTACCATCAGACTGTTGAAAAGCTTCTATTACCATTAGACTGTTGAACAGCTTCTATTACCAGCAGACTGTTGGAAAGCTTCTATTACCATCAGACTGTTGAACAGCTTCTATTACCATCAGACTGTTGGAAAGCTTCTATTACCATCAGACTGTTAAACAACTTCTATTACCATCAGACTGTTAAACAACTTCTATTACCACCAGACGGTTGAACAGCTTCTATTACCATCAGACTGTTGGACAGCTTCTATTACCATCAGACTGTTGAACAGCTTCTATTACCATCAGACTTTTGAACAGCTTATATTACCATCAGACTGTTGAACAGCTTCTATTACCATCAGACTGTTGGAAAGCTTCTATTACCATCAGACTGTTGAACAGCTTCTATTACCATCAGACTGTTGGAAAGCTTCTATTACCATCAGACTGTTGAACAGCTTCTATTACCAGACCATCAAACTGTTGGACAAGCTTCTATTACCATCAGACTGTTGGACAGCTTCTATTACCATCAGACTGTTGGACAGCTTCTATTACCAGACCATCAGACTGTTGGACAGCTTCTATTACCATAAGACTGTTGGAAAGCTTCTATTACCATCAGACTGTTGAACAGCTTCTATTACCATCAGACTGTTGAACAGCTTCTATTACCATCAGACTGTTGAACAGCTTATATTACCATCAGATTGTTGAACAGCTTCTATTACCATCAGACTGTTGGAAAGCTTCTATTACCATCAGACTGTTGAACAGCTTCTATTACCATCAGACTGTTGGAAAGCTTCTATTACCATCAGACTGTTGAACAGCTTCTATTACCATCAGACTGTTGGAAAGCTTCTATTACCATCAGACTGTTAAACAACTTCTATTACCATCAGACTGTTAAACAACTTGTATTACCATCAGACGGTTGAACAGCTTATATTACCATCAGACTGTTGGACAGCTTCTATTACCATCAGACTGTTGGACAGCTTCTATTACCATCAGACTGTTGGACAGCTTCTATTACCAGACCATCAGACTGTTGGACAGCTTCTATTACCATAAGACTGTTGGAAAGCTTCTATTACCATCAGACTGTTGAACAGCTTCTATTACCATCAGACTGTTGAACAGCTCTATTACCATCAAACTGTTGGACAAGCTTCAATTACCATCAGACTGTTGGACAGCTTCTATTACCATCAGACTGTTGGACAGCTTCTATTACCAGACCATCAGACTGTTGGACAGCTTCTATTACCATCAGACTGTTGAACAGCTTCTATTACCATCAGACTGTTAAACAACTTCTATTACCATAAGACTGTTGGAAAGCTTCTATTACCATCAGACTGTTGAACAGCTTCTATTACCATCAGACTGTTGAACAGCTTCTATTACCATCAGACTGTTGGAAAGCTTCTATTACCATCAGACTGTTAAACAACTTCTATTACCATCAGACTGTTGGACAGCTTCTATTAGCAGGCCATCAGCCTGTTGGACAGCTTCTATTACCATCAGACTGTTAAACAACTTCTATTACAATCAGACTGTTAAACAACTTCTATTACCATCAGACTGTTAAGCAGCTTCTATTACCATCAGACTGTTGAACAGCTTCTATTACCATCAGACTGTTGAACAGCTTCTATTACCATCAGACTGTTGAACAGCTTCTATTACCATCAGACTGTTAAACAACTTCTATTACCATCAGACGGTTGAACAGCTTCTATTACCATCAGACTGTTGGACAGCTTCTATTACCATCAGACTGTTGAACAGCTTCTATTACCATCAGACTTTTGAACAGCTTATATTACCATCAGACTGTTGAACAGCTTCTATTACCATCAGACTGTTGAACAGCTTCTATTACCATCAGACTGTTGGAAAGCTTCTATTACCATCAGACTGTTGAACAGCTTCTATTACCATCAGACTGTTGGAAAGCTTCTATTACCATCAGACTGTTAAACAACTTCTATTACCATCAGACTGTTAAACAACTTCTATTACCATCAGACGGTTGAACAGCTTATATTACCATCAGACTGTTGGACAGCTTCTATTACCATCAGACTGTTGAACAGCTTCTATTACCATCAGACTGTTGAACAGCTTCCATTACCATCAGACTGTTGAACATCTTCTATTACCATCAGACTGTTGGAAAGCTTCTATTACCATCAGACTGTTGAACAGCTTCTATTACCATCAGACTGTTGGAAAGCTTCTATTACCATCAGACTGTTGAACAGCTTCTATTACCATCAGACTGTTGGAAAGCTTCTATTACCATCAGACTGTTAAACAACTTCTATTACCATCAGACTGTTAAACAACTTCTATTACCATCAGACGGTTGAACAGCTTCTATTACCATCAGACTGTTGGACAGCTTCTATTACCATCAGACTGTTGAACAGCTTCTATTACCATCAGACTTTTTAATAGCTTATATTACCATCAGACTGTTGAACAGCTTCTATTACCATCAGACTGTTGAACAGCTTCTATTACCATCAGACTGTTGGAAAGCTTCTATTACCATCAGACTGTTGAACAGCTTCTATTACCATCAGACTGTTGGAAAGCTTCTATTACCATCAGACTGTTGAACAGCTTCTATTACCAGACCATCAAACTGTTGGACAAGCTTCTATTACCATCAGACTGTTGGACAGCTTCTATTACCATCAGACTGTTGGACAGCTTCTATTACCAGACCATCAGACTGTTGGACAGCTTCTATTACCATAAGACTGTTGGAAAGCTTCTATTACCATCAGACTGTTGAACAGCTTCTATTACCACCAGACTGTTGAACAGCTTCTATTACCATCAGACTGTTGAACAGCTTATATTACCATCAAACTGTTGGACAGCTTCTATTACCATCAGACTGTTTGACAGTTTCTATTACCATCAGACTGTTGAACAGCTTCTATTACCATCAGACTGTTGAACAGCTTATATTACCATCAGACTGTTGAATAGCTTCTATTACCATCAGACTGTTGAACAGCTTCTATTACCATCAGACTGTTGAACAGCTTCTATTACCATCAGACTGTTGGAAAGCTTCTATTACCATCAGACTGTTGAACAGCTTCTATTACCAGACCATCAGACTGTTGGACAAGCTTCTAGTACCATCAGACTGTTGAACAACTTCTATTACCATCAGCCTGTTGAACAGCTTCTATTACCAGGCCATCAGACTGTTGAACAGCTTCTATTACCATCAGACTGTTTGACAGTTTCTATTACCATCAGACTGTTGAACAGCTTCTATTACCATCAGACTGTTGAACAGCTTCTATTACCATCAGACTGTTGAACAGCTTCTATTAATCAAAATAATGATGATTATCAAAATCAAATCAATTTGTATTTGTCATGTGCCGAAGAAAACAGGTGTAGACCTTACAGTGAAATGCTTACTTACAAGCCCTTAACCAACAGTGCATTTCAAGAAATAGAGAAAATATTGACAAAAATAAATAAAGTAAAAATTAAAGAAGTAACACAGTAGATTTACACAACAATAACGAGGCTATATACAGGGGGTACCGTTACTGAGTAAATGTGTGGGGGTACAGTTTAGTTGAGGTAATTTGTACATGTAGGTAGGGGTAAAGTGACTATGCATAGATAATAAACAGTGAGTAGCAGCAGTGTAAAAACAAAAGGGGGGGGGGGGGGGGGTCAATGTAAATAGTCCGGCTGGCCATTTGATTAATTGTTCAGCAGTCCTGTAGCTTGGGGGTAGAAGCTGTACAGGAGCTTTTTGGACCTAGACTTGGCACTCCGGTATAATTTTTTCCCCTCTGGTTGCATATGTGACATGCTGGTAGAAATTAGGTAAAATGGATTTAAGTTTGCCTGCATTAAAGTCCCCGGTCACTAGGAGCGCCGCTTCTGGATGAGCATTTTCTTCTTTGCTTACAGCTCGTTGAGTGTGGTCGTAGTGCCAGCATCGTTTTGTGGTGGTATATAGGCGGCTACGAATAATATAGATGAGAGCTCTCTTGGTAGATAGTGTGGTCTACAGCTTATCATGAGGTATTCTACCTCAGGCGAGCAATCCCTAGAGACTTCTTTAACATAAGACATCGCGCACCAGCAGTTATTGACAAATAGACACACTCCCACCCCTAGTCTTACAGACGTAGCTACTTTGTCCTAGCGATACACAGAAAAAACAGCCAGCTCTATATTATTCACGTCGTCATTCAGCCACGACTATTACAGTTTTTTATGTTCCGTTGGTAGGATAGTCTGGACCGTAGCTCATCGAGTTTGTTTTCCAGTGATTTCACGTTGGTCAATAGAACCCCGACAGGTAGCCTAGTGGGTAGAGCGTTGGGCCAGTAACCAAAAGGTTGCTGGATTGAATCCCCAAGCTGACAAAGTACAAATCTGTCGTTCTGCCCCTGAGCAAGGCAGTTAACCCACTGTTCGCGGGGCGCCGAAGACATGGATGTTGATTATGGCAGGCCCCGCACCTCTCTGATTCAGAGGGGTTGGGTTAAATGCGGAAGACACATTTCAGTTGAAGGCATTCAGTTGTACAACTGACTAGGTATCCCCCTTTCTCTTACAACCGATGGTAATGGCAATTTACTCACTCGCCCACGAATCCTAACAAGGCATCCCGACCTTCTCCCCCGGTATCTCTGCTTTTTCTTCACGCGTATGACAGGGATTTGGACCTGTTCTCCGGAAAGCAGTATATCTTTCGCATCGGACTCATTAAAGAAAACATTTTTGTCCAGTTCGAGCTAAGTAATCGCTGTTCTTATGTCCAGAAGCTCTTTTCGGTCATAAGAGACGGTAGCATCAACTTTATGTACATAATAAGTTACAAACAATGCAAAAAAACTAACAAAATAGCACAGTTGGTTTGGAGCCTGTAAAACGGCAGCCCTCCCGTTCAGCGCCATCACACATTTGCTCAAATGAAATATTAGGCCTATGGCGACCCCTACACTTTTGGCAGCCAAGCATGAGTGATCAGTATAGCTTTTTATTGTCTAGACATGAATAGAAACCACCAGGCTTCTGTCATAGACTCAATCCAATGAAAACCTATTAGAATTACAGGGCAGTTTGGAAAAACTAATCCCGTGCGAATCTTCCTCTGAAATAAGGCACATGCTGGGATAATAATGACATAACCAACGTCTCTAGTAATAGGCTACTATAGCTGTCTCTCCCTTCCCATTCAAACTTTCCTTGTCAATTTATTTGACAGGCTACATTATTTTTGAATTATGCTATACATTTTTTCCAAGCACTTGTTTCTGATGGACTACAGCCAAGATTTGAAGTTGAGCCTAGGTTTTGAAATACGTTTTTAGGAAATGAGAAATTAGATTTTTGTGTTTGAGATACGCTGGTGGTGTTGATTGGTGGGTCCTTTTAGGGGGTGTGTGTTAGCTAAAAACGACTGGTACCCAGACTAACGGTGAATACCTCTGATTGTATACTGTTAAACTAACATCACCTTCTATCAGACTCTGAACAGGACATGAGAGGTTCACCTTGTTAGCAGCTGGGCTTCTCATCTTTGGATGCTGTATTTGTGCTGCTCGGGTTTATGAGGTAAATTCAATCCAAACAAATGGGCATTAGATTAAATGTATAATTAAATTGGGAATAGGAGCTACAGAAGCAAATCTCAGAGCGAATCAAAGCGAATTAGCAGCCGGCTTTCAGCCAGACAAATAAAGGGGTGATGAGGCAGACTTCTCAGATAGGGAGAGTGGGATAGAGGGAAAAGTTAGACTTTTTGTTTACAACACAGGGAAATCGGACTTGTGTGGATATTGTTTATTAGTGTACTCCACGGCTAACACAGTAGAGAATAATTTCTGTGGGAAACCCACACTAATCCAAAACCAATTGTTAACAAACACATGACATTCACTACATGGAGCTAGTTTAAATGGAATGTTGTACGCCACCATAACAGTATTCATTTCACCACCTTTGATGGCATGTAAATATATCTGGAAATAAAGGTGAATCTGTCAATGATTTGGCTCTGCAGCGGTGTATCAGTAATTCCCTCACTACGCTCTAACATGGGATTCTAAAAGAGATGGGAGGCGACAGGACATTTCCTTGATTTAAGAGCTGGGTTTGGCAAAGGTGTCTGTTAGGAGGTGGGGTTAACCCTGGGTTGAGGAATAGGAGGGTGAAGGTCAAAGGTTGAGCGTTTCCCGCTCCAATCCAGAGCCGTGATTTAGGATCCTGTCTACGCAGACGCACGGCAATCAATCACCGTGGGGACTAGGAGCCAGAGCAGACACTGCAGCTGGACTAGCAAGAGAGAGAGAGAGACAATGGAAGGCAGGAAATGTAATAACCAACCAAGCGCTGCCTGGGAAACTGGAAGAAATAAATATATAAAATAAATGTATAACAAATAAATCCTGGTCGTGCTGTGTGGGAACGACTAAAATTAAACTGAGATTGTTCTCTCTGTGGTGCGTTTCAGTCGTAAACAGAGGTGGGGGTGGTGGGGGATGAGGAAAGATTGGAGAGGCAGATGAACAATACCAGTTTGATTGTGTTCCATCTCACAGGGAGATGAGGAGAGGAGAGGCAGAGAGAGTGTTCTATTTCAGATACGTCTTACCTTGACAGAGGAACACCACCAATCTTAATTATTCTCAAGTTCTGCAATTCTGAAGGTTTGAGCTTTTTGACTACTGTAATATTCAGGCCCTACAATAAGATCTCCATCGGAGGGGTTAAGGGCCAAATGGACAGAGCTGAGAAACAAGAGGGAAGGGGTGGTAGAGGGATTCGTTTCTAAATGTGGACAAAGCCCCACTGTACCTTCTTTTTAATCTTGCTCTCCATCAGTCATGAGGTGCTAAAGGAATACAGGGCTATCGCGTTACACACTACGCACGCACGCACGCACGCACGCACGCACGCACGCACGCACACACACACACACACACACACACACACACACACACACACACACACACACACACACACACACACACACACACACACACACACACACACACACACACACACACACATACCTCCGTTGGGTCCAGGGTCAGGGGGCCCCAGACTGATACCTCCCCAGGAGTTGCCAGTCCACCCTCGCTCCCTCTTCACCCTCATCTTTCTCCTGCGATCCCATTCGTCACGCTGCCGCAGAAGCTCCCCCTGCAGTTCCTGTTGCTCCGACTCCACACGGCGGGACATGTTCTGTATGGCCCCACTCTTCAGGATGGGCGCGTTCAACCCCGGCCACAGGAACCCCCCGCGCCCTGACAGAGAAAGAGGGTAGGAAGGAGCATTCCTTTGTTCTAAACTCCACTGCAATCCTAACTGAAACAAAGCAGCAACTTTATTTTACCTTACAGACTGTCTAAAGAATAGTTGTTACAGAGAGAAACAGACAGACGGGACAGATGGGGCACTGATTAGGAGGGGAGTAGACAGCACTTCAACCACTGTGACGAGGTGCAGACAAAAATCTAAAGAACATAGGAAGAGAAGTCACGCCTATTCTCTTCCAATAGGGCACTGATTACACAATCTTGTCACAGCTGTAGGGTTTGAAGGATTTGAACAAAGCCGGAGAAGAAAGACAGGGAGACCGTCTGGGTAGCAGACAGCTCAGCAATAAAACAAAACAATTCATTTCCACTTTTTAAACGACACAGATAGATAAGAGACAGAGAACAGATCTGTTCATTATAAATGAGTGTAATTAATCAAATAATACTGGTAACAGATGAATAGTCTACACAGTGCCTGTTTAATGCCCATTAGCAGAATGAAATTCAGATCAAACTTTAGCCAACGATATACAAACTCGAATTCAGCTTTGGCATCAAAGATGGAAAGAAACATGATACCAACCAATGGTTGTGTTGGTTCACTCAGGGGTTTGGGTTTACTCTCCTTCTCCAACATAAAGTAACATTATTGAGTTACAGGGATATATAAATAGCTATGAATTAAATAGATCTATCCAATATATCAATCTTACATTCTCCGATGTTCTGGCCTCAGTTCAGATCTTTCTTCATCTTCCTCTTGGTCCTCTTCCCTCGACCCTTCCGAGCTCCGGCGCCAGTCTCCGCCAGAACTCCCCTCAAAAGCTCCTCTGCTGTCACTGCAATGATTACACACCAAAAGGGGGATTTAATTGGGAAATCTGACTAATCTGGCAACCTCAACGCATCATGTGTTTTCTCATCCCTCTATGTTTAGAATATCGAAAGCAAGCTAAATATCCAGTGAATAAACTAGACGTCTGGTTACCTGTAGGATACTGATAACGAGTATCCAATGGCACACAGAACCCAGCTTATGTAGCCCTATGTCACAGGGATCTGCATGTGTATAGGGCTGTGGTGGTCACAAAATTTAATCAGCCGGTGATTGTCAAATAACTGTTGGTCTCACAGTAATTGACCATTAATTAACATGAACACATTTAGCATCTCCTGGCTTCCACACACAGCCTACAAGCCACTGATGCAGACCTTTGGAACATCTACATTTAAAAAAGTCTAAATCCATGTAATATAGCCTACACCTTCACAATAAATCCATTATTTATTTGAGATAGGTCTAAAGAAATATGATATGAAGAAAATGTAGTCTATTTCAGAAGAACAGAATAGCATTCTCTGAGTTGTCCTTATGTTAGGTCCTGATCTGGCTATGCCAAATGGCTGTGGGCTACAGTAGTTCATTTAGCAGACAAGATTTGCTTATAATTCCATGGCATTATTTTATACTATTTTATAGTATTAAGAATACAATTGAACATAGCTGAATAAAATAGATAGGATATTTTCTCCAAACGATTTGAGGGAGTGCGCACATGGGCTATTCTGTGTTGTGCGGTTAACAAAGAAATAGGTATTCCTATGTGCTTAATTTATAGTTATGTAACTTTAGTTGTTCTACAAACGTTGGGCTATATGTTTCGATTTTTAATACATTGTAAGGCTGCATGATGAGACTCTAATGATGATTTGAAAAAAGTTGCTTGAAAGGCATGATTTTTGATTAGTTTTTTTTGCGCAGGCTGTACACACTTCATTAGTCTCTCATTTACAATTTGACAAGCACTTGATAATGCCTTGAAATTCCCAGCTGCATCCCCTTTGTGGCTGTAATGCACCCCCAAAATATCCATGCCTTTTGCGACCAGTGGCCGTTCTGTCCTTGACCTGGAGTGCTGCATTGTGCCCTTCTCCCAGAGTGCTGCACACTCCATTAGCACCTCTCACTCAGACGGATCCAATTCCAAGGTGCATATTGAAGCTATTGGAAGAACTGTCCACATTTACTTTTCATCAGCCTAATGGCCTAATGAACAGCAAAAGCACTAGCCTATGTCAATCTACTATCCCCCATATTACAAAAGTCGACCTATTCTATTCTGTGCTTCAAATAAATATTCCAAACATAGTCTGGGACAGTTGTGGGATGCAATAGATCCCAAATTAATACAACCTCTGCGATTCTTTGTTGTTGTTGATAATGTGGCTGACGCAACAGATCAGAACATTTAGCTGAAATTGTTGATAAATTATTAGGCTATTTCTTCACATTATAAGCTCAGTAATGTGCACATGGTATTATGCTATAAGCTCAAATGTTCCATTAGCGGGAAAACATTATCAAAAGTGACCGCAAATGCGATTATGCTTTTATTATAAAAGGTGCATGTTTATGGTGAAAATTATCTTCCCTGAACTTGAAACTCACGAGCTGCTTATATATACCAGTTAGGCTCTGCACCCCTTGTAAAGTGGATTAAAACTTCTTTATGATAGGGGGCAGCATTTTCACTTTTGGATGAATTGCGTGCCCATAGTGAACTGCCTCCTACTCTGTCCCAGATGCTAATATATGCATATTATTATTACTATTGTATATAAAACACTCTCAAGTTTCTAAAATTGTTTGAATGATGTCTGCGAGTATAACAGAACTCATATGGCAGGCAAAAACCTGAGAAAAAATCCAAACAGGAAGTGAGAATCATCGCCGATTCAATTCCCTGTAAGATATGGATCTGTTTGCACTTCCTACGCCTTCCACTAGATGTCAACAGTCTGTAGAACGTGTGAAGCTTATGCTGTGTTGTGGGGCCGGATGGGAGGGGAAGGAGTCAGTGGTCTGGCAGATTGCCAGGTCCTGGTCATGCGCTTTCCTCATGATATCGCCTTGCGTTCCATAACTTCTACAGACATGAAGGAATGCTCCGGGTGGAACGTTATTGGATATATATGATAACAACATCCTGAAGATTGATTCTCTACTTAGTTTGACCAGTTTATTCGACCTGTCATATAACTTTTTGAAGTTTTCGTCCGAGTTCGCCTGTATTTGCGCGAGCATTTGGACATGTGCACTAAACATGCTAGCAAAAGTAGCTACTTAGACATAAGTAATGGACATTATCGAACAAAACAACAATTTATTGTGAAACTAGGATTCCTGGGAGTGCATTCTGATGAAGATGATCAAAGGTAAGGGAATATTTATGATGTAATTTCGTATTTCTGTTGACTCCAACATGGCGGAGAAATGTTGTTATGTTTGAGCGTCGTCTCAGATTATTGCATGGTGTGCTTTTTACGTAAAGTTTTTTTGAAATCTGACACAGCGGTTGCATTAAGAACAAGTCAATCTTTAATTCTATGTAAAACATGTATCTTTCATCAAAGTTTATGATGAGTATTTCTGTTATTTGACGTGGCTCTCTGCAATTTCTCCGGATATTTTGGAGGCATTTCTGAACATGGCGCCAATGTAAACCGAGATTTGTGGATATAAATATGCACATTATCGAACAAAACATAAATGTATTGTGTAACATGATGTCCTACGAGTGTCATCTGATGAAGATCATCAAAGGTTAGTGATTAATTTTATCTCTATTTCTGCTTTTTGTGACTACTATCTTTTGCTGGGAAAATGGCTGTGTTTTTCTGTGGCTATGTACTGAGCTAACATAATCGTTTAGTGTGCTTTCGCCGTAAATCCTTTTTGAAATCAGACATGTTGGCTGGATTCACAACATGTGTAGCTTTAATTTGGTGTCTTTCATGTGTGATTTCATGAAAGATTGATTTTTATAGTAATATATTTGAATTTGGCGCGCTACATTTTTTTCTGGCTTTTGGCCAAGTGGGACGCTACCATCCCACATATCCCAGAGAAGTTAATGTGCTTAATTTAGATTGTTTTTTTGTCCACTTTAGTTGTGATACAAACCTTATCAAAACATATAGGCCTATGGGCTAGGCTACATGAGGTGTGGGACTATGATTAGAAAAATGTACCAAAAAAGGCAGTTTCTTCTGCTGGGCATCATTCACAAGTGATAGGCTAACATTGTCACCCATCAGACTATTCTTGATTTAATCTCATCTTTACACATACTAAACATTATCATGCACCTGTCTTGAAACAGGGGCAGCGGGGAAAAAAATGCACTTAAAAAGCAAATGGAGGATGCTTTTCCGGTGGTTTATCTTCATGACAGCCAGGTAGGCTATACTCCTATCGTAAAGATAAACAACGTGCTTAATTTTAGGAAAGTTGAGTAATAAATATAGTAGGCCTAGACTATAGAAAGCTGATGGGTTCCTCCTCTTTTTAATAGCGGCCATCACTCTGCTTTCTCCCGCTTAGGGAGCCATAGGCTCTCATGTAGTGTTTGATTAAATTTTCGATTACATTTGCATTGATGTCAGAGTGATTTAGAGGGACAATAGAGTGCTGAGTACCAAGCAGTAGCAAGTTTGGTAGGCTACTAATGACCATCAACAGCATCAGAGCTTGGAGAAGCCTAATTACCGTGACTAAACGGTCACATGGAATTTGACTGCCTTCATGACTTGTGACCGCTGTTGTGGCGGTAATACAGTCTCTAGGATTAGAAAATTACAACAAGGCTAGAGAGTTTGAAATATATTGAATTTCTTCTTTAAATGTAGCTCTACTTATCTAGACAAAAAATATATAAAAAATAACTTTAGTTTTAAATTTGCTACAGGCCCTCCTTGTCCCCTCAACCACCTGAATGTCTGAACACAGACAGCATAATATTACCATTTGGAAACACATTTGCAAGTACAAATATGTTTTTCACAGCATCTGTCGTGCTGCTGGTGTTGCTGCTGTAAACAAATCGCTCTGCAACACGGCTGGGATCGACCTCCAACACAAGAGCCCCGAAAATACAATCTGCAGCTACAGTCATGAACTAATCAAACCTGCTGGAGCACACTGAATTTCAGCAAACAAACACCCGGTATTACTCAGTGAGAGAGAATGCTGGCTTGTTTTTGTAAAAGAAAAGCTCATTTCAGCCTGTTTTCTTGGTTCTCGAGGATTCAGAAGGAGATGCTCGGTGCCGCTCTGAGATTTGATTACGAGTTCATTAAAGCATGAGAAGGGAGATGTAACGAATGTGCTTGAGCATTTAATGAGGCTTTGTACTACAGCAAAGAAACAAAACACTGTCAATAAGCCAAACATTGCTTGAGGCTAATTCTAGTGTCCTTGCTGTGAGGAAACGTCTGAAAGGAGAGTTTGTCTTCATCATTGGGTGAGTCAGTGTCACTGGAAAGTAAATGTTGTAGCCTACTGTAGCCTATACTATATATCTATATCAGGGTTTCCGTTAGGAGTAGGAAGATAAAAATGTATTGGACATATGAGAAATTTACCAGTACTCCATATGCATTAGGGCATCCACCCACGCAGTCAGCACCATCAATAAACAAGGGATATTGGCCAAATGAACGACATCTACATCTTTAAAAACAGCCTATAACAAATGACAAAAACACTATTCCTTGTGCAGCATTTGCAAAACTTTATAGCCTATTGTTTAATTGTTTTTTACTTTCCTAAAACAATAATTGTCCACCTCACAGTTCAGCTGTCAGAGATTTGAGCACTAAATGCATCAGGACATTGCATGCATAGACCAATAGGCTTAGGTGTCCACCATTGACAAAAAAAAAAAGATATAAAAAGGGAGAGAAGCTTAGGCCTAGCCCCAGAGAGAATGATATGCCGGCGGCATGCTACAACACTGACATGCATTTATTAATCCTTAGACCACTGCGTCTGCTATATCCACTGAACAAAAATATAAAACGCAATATTTCATGAGCTGAAAAATAAATGACCAAAAGTATGCGGACACCTGCTCGTTGAACATCTCATTCCAAAATCATGGTCATTAATATGCTGCTATAACATTCAGCCACAAGAGCATTAGTGAGGTTGGGCATTGATGTTGGGCGATTAGGCCTGGCTCGCAGTCAGCTTTCCAATTCACCCCAAAGGTGTTCGATGGAGTTGAGGTTAGGGCTCTGTGCAGGCTAGTCAAGTTCTTCCACACTGATCGACAAACCATTTCTGTATGGACCTCGCTTTGTGCATGGTGGCATTGTCGTGCTGAAACAAGAAAGGGCCTTCCCCAAACTGTTCCCACAAAGTTGGAAGTACAGAATCGTCTAGTATGTCATTGTATGCTGTAGCGTAAAATTTCCCTGCACTGGAACTAAGGGGCCTAGCCCGAACCATGAAAAACAGTCCCAGACTTTACAGTTGGCATTATGCATTGGGGCAGATAGCGTCCTCCTGGCAGATAGCATTCTGTTTGACATCCACCAAACCCAGATTCCTCCGTCGGACTGCCAGATGGTGAAGCGTGATTCATCATTCCAAAGAACAGGTTTCCACTGCTCCTGAATCCAATGGCGGCAAGCTTTATACCACTACAGCCGATGCTTGGCATTGCGGATGGTGATCTTAGGCTTGTGTCCGGCTGGAAACCCATTTCATGAAGTTCCAGACAAACAGATATTGTGCTGATGTTGCTTCCAGAGGCTGTTTGGAACTCGGTAGTGAGTGTTGCAACCGAGGACAGATTATTTTTATGCGCTACGCGCTTCAGCACTGGGCAGTCCTGTTCTGTGAGCTTGTGTGGCCTACCAAGTTGTGGCTGAGCCATCGCTGCTCCTAGACGTTTCCACTTCACAATAACAGCACTTACAGTTGACCGGGGCAGTTCTAGCACGGCCGAAATTTGACGAACTGACTTGTTGGAAAGGTGGCATCCTATGACGGTGCCACGTCACTGAGCTCTTCAGTAAGGCCATTCTACTGCCACTGTTTGTCTATGGAGATTGCAAGGCTGTGTACTCGAATTTTATACACTTGTCAGCAAAAGGTGTGGCTGAAATAGTCGAATCCACTAATTTGAAGGGGTGTCCACAAACTTTAGTGTTTATATAGTGTATCTCCATGTTTCTGGTTTGTAACGCTTGTTACTTTCAACAAATGTACCATCAGCCATCATTTCATGCTTGCGTCGATTTGAATAATTCATAAAGGTTCTACATTTATGAAAATTAACCATGCATCAACATCGCAATGTTGTACAATCAGACTAAAATAGGTCACATAATAGCTATATTAACTGTAATTTTCTCATCTCACTAATGAGAATGTAGTAGGATATCTTTCTCACCATTTACAATGACTATTCATGCTTAGCCCTACCAATCAGGTGTGCTCCAGCTGTCCTTGTCATGCACACCCCTCGTGTCTTGATAGATGTTTGTTTTTTAATCTTCATAAGGCAAACTCATCAGGTTTATCACATTTCCAAGGCTTGACAGAAGGTTAATAACCCCCAGATACACTACCAGTCAAACGTTTTAGAACACCTACTCATTCAAGGGTTTTTATTTGAACTATTTTCTACATTGCAGAATAATAGTGAAGACATCACAACTATGAAATAACACATATGGACTCATGTAGTAACCAAAAATGGCTAAATCAAAATATATTTTATTTTTGAGATTTTTCAAATAGTCACCCTTTACCTTGATAACAGCTTTGCACATTCTTGGCATTCTCTCAACCAGCTTCACCTGTAATGCTTTTACAACAGTCTTGAAGGAGTTGGCTGCTTTTCCTTCACTCTGCGGTCCGACTCATCCCAAACCATCAAAATTTGGTTGAGGTCGGGGGATTGTGGAGGCCAGGTCATCTGATGCAGCACTCAATCACTTTAATTATTGGTAAAAAATAGCCCTTACACAGCCTGGAGGTGTGTTGGGTCATTGTCCTGTTGAAAAACAAATGATAGTCCCACTAAGCCCAAACCAGATGTGATGGCGGATCGCTACAGAATGCTGTGGAAGCCATGCTGGTTAAAGTGTGCATTGAATTCTAAATAAATCACTGACAATGTCACCAGCAAAGCACACCCACACCATCACACCTCCTCCTCCATGCTTCACAGTGGGAAATACACATGCAGAGATCATCCGTTCACCCACACCGCGTCTCACAAAGACACATCGGTTGTAACCAAAAATCTCAAATTTGGACTCCAGAACAAAGGACAAATTTCCACCGGTCTAAAGTCCATTGCTCATGTTTCTTGGCCCAAGCAAGTCTCTTCTTCTTATTGGTGTCATTTAGTAGTGGTTTCTTTGCAGCAATTCAACCACGAAGCCCTGATTCACACTGTCACCTCTGAACAGTTGATGTTAAGATATGTCTGTTACTGGAACTCTGTGATCCTGTCAAGGTGTGTATGAAGGTGAAGTCAGGTGCAGGAGAGCAGAGTAATATTAAATAAAGCGCACTTTATTATAGTTCCAAACCGGGAGCACAACAAAACAAACGCGCTCAAAAAACGGAACAATAAAGTAAAGCGCTTAACGAACATCACTTGACATGAAGACAATTACACACAAAACATGATGGGAAACAGAGGGTTAAATACAAATAGATTGATTGGGGAAATGAAAACCAGGTGTGTATGAAAACAAGACAAGACAAATGGATATATGAAAAATGGAGCGGCGATGGCTAGAAAGCCGGTGACGTGGATCGCCGAACGCCGCCCGAACAAGGAGAGGAGCCGACTTCGGCGGAAGTCGTGACAGATGCATTTATTTGCAATTTCTGAGGCTGGTGTTGGGTTCTGAGAATATGAAATATACTTATGTCACTGAGGGAGATAATGTAAATGTTATACATTACCTTATGTCAAGATATTTTATTGTTAGCCATCAGGGATCCTATGGGAGGGATCCTCTGGGAAGAGAAGAGACACAGTCTGGTACTAGGCACCATGATAGCCTTGATTTGGGGAGTAGTGACCACTTTGGGGCAGAGGTCAGGTCAGAGGAAGTGAGGAAGAACAGATATCACTAAGGTTCTGTCTAGCAACAGAGATGGATTGGTTGTTCAGATGTGTATCAGGAGACTAGGAGGAAGGGTTAAATATCAGTGCTTGTGTGAAATGTCGTTGTCTAGTGCAGCTGTATTGACCCCCTGGGAAGATTAAACTTGGTTCAGCTTTCATAGTGTCTGTTGAGTTTTTGACTCTGAGAATTAGAACCTAACACTGGTAACTCTAATTAACTTATCCTCTGCAGCAGAGGTAACTCTGTATCTTCCATTCCTGTGACGGTCCTCATGAGAGCCAGTTTCATCATTGCGATTGATGGTTTTCGCGACTGCACAAATGTTCAGGATTGACTGACCTTCATGTCTTAAAGTAATGATGGACTGTCGTTTCTATTTGCTTATTTGAGCTGTTCTTGCCATAATATGGACTTGGTCTTTTACCAATTAGGGCTATCTTCTGTATACCACCCCTACCTTGTCACAACACAACTGATTGGCTCAAACGCATTAAGGAAAGAAATTCCACAAGTTAACTTTTAAGAAGGCACACCTGTTAATTGAAATGCATTCCAGGTGACTACCTCATGAAGCTGGTTGAGATAATGCCAAGAGTGTGGAAAGCTGTCATCAAGGCAAAGGGTGGTTATTTGAAGAATCTCAAATATAAAATATATTTTGATTTGTTCAACACTTTTTTTGTTACTACATGATTCCATGTATTCCACTATTTCATTCTAGCTTCTATCTTATCTGAGAAAGTGGGCGTGTTACTTTCGTCCCGGCTCACCGCTACTTGTGACGCCACATGCAGGTAGATGTTGTTATTTGCGGGTAAGAATGTAGATTTCACCAGGCACTTTGGTGGGTGGTCACACAGAGCATTTGGGAATATATTTTTTTATCCAAAGCCCACATGTAGAAGTTAGTCGAATTGACAAGAAAAGTTACTAAAAAGTCAGACTTTGTCCTGCATCTTGGCCAGTTACCTGGTTTTGTTCACATGCTAGGTTGTTTCAATGTTAGTTTGAGTTTGCTGCAACTGTCTGCTGCTAGGAAAACATTTCAGTCTGAGATTGATCTGTTTTTACTATTGTATTGAATTTATTTATTTGAACATAAATTGGTTAAAAGACACAGGTCACAAAAATGAAATGAAATGAAACAATATACCCCATTACTTCTTATTAGTGATACATTTGTTGTTTTTGAAACAGAAAGCATGCTCATCCATTTAAAAATAAATAATTTGTGCAATTATGGAGGAGAAAATAATTTTGCTGGTAAAAATCCAAGTGGCTGGTAGATATAATTTTTTTTATCTACCCTTCACAGTGGTTGGTGGACCAAAAAGTTAATTTCCCACCTTGATTGTGGAGTAACTACAATGTTGTTAACCATCCTGAGTTCTCCTATTACAGCCATTCAACTCTGTAACTGTGTTAAAGTCACCATTGGCCTCATGGTGAAATCCCTGAGTGGTTTCCTTCCTCTCCGGCAACCGAGGTAGGAAGGACGTCTGTATCTTTGTAGAAAACTGTATTGACACACCATCCAAAGTATAATTAATAACTTCACCATGCTTAAAGGGATATTCAATGTCTGCTACCAATATGTGCCCTTCTTTGCGAGTCATTGGAAAACCAATGTGTTTGAATCTGTGTTTGTAATTCACTGCTTGACTGAGGGACCTTACAGATAATTGTATGTGTGGGGTGCAGAGATGAGGTAGTCATTCAAAAATCAAGTTAAACACTATTATTGCACACAGAGTGAGTTCATACAACTTATGTGACTTGTTAAGCACATTTATACTCCTGAACATATTTAGCCTTGACATAACAATGTGATTGCATACTTATTTACTCAAGAGATTTCAGCTTTGAATTTTTAATTAATTTGTAAACATTGTGAAAAACATTCCACTTTGACATTATGTGCTATTGTGTGTAGGCCAATGACAAAACGTCTACATTTAATCCATTTTAAATGCAAGCTGTAACACAACAAAATGTGGAAAAAGTCAAGGGGTGTGAAAACATTCTTAAAGGTACTGTAGATACTATAGACAGTGTTGAAATGAATCCATTCTAGAGCAATAATACTGGTCAATCAAAAAACTGTGTAACATATGCTAGCAGCTTAGAACGCTTCCACAGTCTCCTTTAGGCCTGTACACCCCCCCAACCTGCATCCCTTCCCTCCATCTCTCCTATAGATTGGCACAACCACGCTACAACAAATGCCAGTCATGTCACAAAAGGAATGAGGCACACAAAAAAGTTGAAAGGCATGAAAAGAGCAACAAGCCACGCTTCCCTCTCCTACAGTACACAAACTTTGTTTTGCCTTACTTTGCTCATGGCTATGAGACTTCTGTGCTAGAAGTCTTCAAATTGGACACAAACTAAAGCAGTAAACAGGCGTACTACATATCTAAACAGTTTGTTCACAGACAAAATAAAATCAAACATGAATTCTGAACAGAGGTCTGAACAGAGGTCTGAACAGAGGTCTGAACAGAGGTCTGAATAGAGGTCTGAACAGAGGTCTGAACAGAGGTCTGAACAGAGGTCTGAACAGAGGTCTGAACAGAGGTCTGAACAGAGGTCTGAATAGAGGTCTGAACAAAGTTCTGAGTGAGTATAAAACTAAAACAAAGATTCCAGCTCATCTCCAACAATTTGTCATGACCTAGTGAAAATATTATCTTCAAAAAAACCAAGCCCTCGGGCAAAAGAGTCTTTAGAACACAAATTAGTCTTAAAAAATTCATCACTCCGTGATCTAACAGAGCATGGCCTTTTCACAAAATGTCTTACATGGACACCGTGTACAAGCACAGGGACCCTGTTTTCTGTTCTCTCTCGACTCCCTGTACACGCCCAGTCAGTGAAGCTAGCCACTCAGATGCTCATATCAGACATGTCTGACACATTCATTAGATTCAGCAGCAGCATCTGCTGTGCCACCAGTCAGTCAGCCAGCCAGTCAATCAGCCAGCCAGTCAGTCAATCAATCAGCGAGTCAGTCAGGCGGCCCAGCATCTCTTTCATTAGCAGTAGTAATAATCCTGGGCTAGGCTGCCATGACCAGCTATTAGAACATTTGGCGTCAGGCAGAGAGACAACCGAGTTCCACTTGGCCCATTCATTTCACTAATCTTTCACATTACACTGAACAAAAATATAAAACGCAACACGTAAAGTGTTGGTTTCATGTTTCATGAGCTGAAATAAAAAAAGATCCCAGAAATGTTCCATATACACAAAAAGCTTATTTCCTCTCAAATGTTCTTTACAAATTTGTTTAATCCCTGTTAGTGAGCATTTTTCCTTTGCCAAGATAATCCATTCACCTAACAGGTGTAGCATATCAAGAAGCTGATTAAACAGCATGATCATTACACAGGTGCACCTTGTGCTGGGGACAATAAAAGGCCACTAAAATATGCAGTTGTCACAACACAATGCCACAGATGTCTCAAGTTGAGGGAGTGTGTAATTGGCATGCTGACTGCAGAAATGTCCGCAGAGCTGTTGGCAGAGAATGTTAATTTCTCTACCATAAGCCACCTCCGACGTTGTTTCAGAGAATTTAGAAGTACGTCCAACCGGCCTCACAACAGCAGACCACGTGTAACCACACCAGCCCAGGACCTCCACATCCCGCTTCTTCACCTGCGGGATCGTCTGAGACCAGCCACCCGGACAGCTGATGAAACTGTGGGTTTGCCGAACCGAAGACTTTTTGCATAAACTGTCAGAAACCAGGGAAGCTCATCTGCATGCTCGTCGCCCTCACCAGGGTCTTGACCTGACTGCAGTTTGGCATCGTAACAGACTTCAGTGGGCAAATGCTCACCTTCGATGGCCACTGGCACGCTGGAGAAATGTGCTCATCACGGAAGAATCCCAGTTTCAACTGTACCGGGCAGATGGCAGACGGCGTGTGTGGGTGAGCAGTCTACTGATGTCAACGTTATGAACAGAGTGCCCCATGGTGGCGATGGGTTTATTGTATGGGCATGAATAAGCTAAGGACAACAAAAACAATTTCATTTTATTGATGGAAATTTGAATGCACAGAGATACCGTGACGAGATCCTGAGGCCCATTGTTGTGCCATTTATCCACCACCATCATCTCATGTTTCAGCATGATGATGCACAGCCCCATGTCGCAAGGATCTGTACACAATTCCTGGAAGCTGATCATGTCCCAGTTCTTCCATGGCCTCCATACTCATTGGGCATTGACTGGTTTTCTGATCTACGCCCTACCATTTTCTTAAGGTATCTGTGACCAACAGATGTATACTGTATCTGTATTCCCAGTCATGTGAAATCCATAGATTGGGGCCCAATGTATTTATTTCAATTGACTGATTTACTTATATGAACTGTAACTCAGTAAAATCATAGAAATTGTTGCTTGTTGCGTTTATATTTTTGTTCAGTGTAGTACATAGCATCACATCAGATTAGTCTTAGCCTTCCTTATGTGCTAAAGATCACACACTTAACATAGAATCTAGTGACAATTCTGGAATTCGACATCTCTTGGAAAAGTGTACCTTTTCCTATCAAAAACTAACTAAAGAAGTCTTCCCAAAACAATTCAACAGGATGTCAGTCAGTTTTGAAAACCCATTGCTAAAGAATCATTTGCCAGCAAAATCTTTAAAAAGTATGCTGAAATAATACACACCAAAGTAGTTTCCCAACTATTTAAGAGGCATATAATTTCCAATAATAAGTCTGGAGATGCAATGCAATTAAAGTTGCAACTTGTCTTGATATAAATATAAATATTATGCTGAGAGAGTGTCAACTGAAGGTGGCAGGTTAATAAAGTCAGGAACGTTGGGTGTGTTTGGTTTTCTTGCATAGGCTGAGACTGAGCTGGTGGTGACAGATGAAGCATGGGTAATTATCTCAGAGAGAAGCTGAAAGAGAGAGTGGCCTGCCTGCCTGTGCTGTGCTGAGTTGAGCTGACAGACACACACCAATGGAAGCTCTCCGTTTGACAGGTTCACCCACTGTGATTAATTCTCAATTGGCGAGCTCGGTCCTTTTTAAGTGAGTCCTATTCAAATGCTCAAGTAGTTATGTCTATGTCAGGGATGGGCAACTGGCCTTGGTGCAACACATGGTGCAATTATTTTATTGTGCATCAGCAGTATTGCTGGGGGGGGGGTTGCCCATCCCTGGTCTATATTATAGTGCACAGAACATCCTTCCGTCTCATACTGCAGAAATAAACTGCAAACCTGGTTTCAAAAAACAGATAAAGCAACACCTCGTGGCACAATGCCTCCCCTATTTGACCTAGATAGTTTGTGTGTATGCATTGATATGTAGGCTACGTGTGACTTTAAAAAAATGTATGTAGTTCTGTCCTTGAGCTGTTCTTGTCTATTGATGTTCTGTATTATGTCATTCTGTATTATGTTTCATGTTTAGTAACAGGAACATTAGCTTCTGGAAGATTAGGAAGATTAGCTGCTGCTTTTGCCACAGCTAACGGGGATCCTAATAAAATACCAAATAGTGCCGTCTCTGGTAATACTGGGGCAGTATCGAGAGGTTCAAGTCGTAGACCAGAGTCGGGGAGGATTCGCATTGTGAATAACAGCACCATTATAGTGAGGGTTGAGCACATACTGTATCAGAGCTGATGTCAGCTAATATTAGAATGAAACCATTTATTCACTTGATAGAGTAATGTGGAAAGGAAGTGTGTTCTGTTGATAAGAAAATAAGCATTGACATATGAGCTTGGCTGATAATGACAATGAATTAATATGAAAAGAATAGATATGCTTTAATATAGGTACTCTATCAACTCTTCAGAATTCGGGAACACCAGTACTTACGCTTGTTGAAGAAGCTGCTATGTCTGGTTTGTATCCAGGTAGCAGGGGCAGCAGGGGTCCGTAGAGAGCCAGTGGGTCTGACCAGGTGAGAGAGGCAGGGCGCCCCACGCTGTCCGAAGTGGCGCTACCCCTGAAACACAGCACAGACAGGGAATGCCATTTACTGCACATTAAAATGACCTAGAACAGCTACGAATTAGCCAATCTTCTTTATTTTGGTTTTGGGTGTCAACGACTTTTGAGCACTTTGTATACCGCCAAACTAGCTCTAGTCCACGCAAACGTCTGGTCCTTAGATATGCATGGGCCAAAGAGTCTGGTCGCATAGAGATCCTACTATAATTATTAAGTATTCTAATTCCTAATTCTATGGATAGTCATTAATTTAGTATTTTGGAGAAATTACACCCTGTGCATACAAAGAAAGGTTACCCAGCACTCAACGTCTTTACTTTGGTGAGTTAAAGATTTAGATTATATGACTTAATTTGCAATTTATTTCATAATTTAGCAAAACAAAATGGGGGCCTGACGACTCACACTAAATTCTTCCGCTGCTCTGTTGTTCGCTACATACTTTAGTCTGAGACTCATTGAAGTCGTCTGTAGTGATGCGAGGAATGAGGGGTGTTGTACAAAACAAAGCCATCAGCAATTGGATTGTCTCTAACCAATCAGAGTATCAAATGACACATTTTCTAACCTCCGCTTAACCACATTATCCACTAAATTGGGCAGATTTAAAAAACATTTGTTGATTTTTGATTTTTGATTATTTATTTTTATTAAAATGGCGCCGAAGAAGGCAGATGTTGTACGTGTCCCCAACCGATTGTGTTTTTTTGTTAATTTATTAGCGTATTTAGTAAAAATAAAAATAAACTTATTTTGTACATAATGTTGCATCTACCGTCTCTTATGACCGAAAATAACTTCAGACATCAGGACTGCGATTACTCAACACGGACAGGCAGAATCATTTTTTACCTTTAACGAGTCTGATGAGCCCGAAGCGAACGATACACTGCTTTCTCGGGAACAGGCCCATTTCCCTGTGATTTACGTGAAGAGGAGGCAGAGAAAAAGGGGCCAAAGGGCGGGCTGCCTTTTGAGAATTCGAAGGCGATCGAATAAACCCCCACTTCCTTCCATTCTGCTAGCAAACGTGCAATCTTTGGAGAATAAAATTGATGAACTACACACAAGATTAAACTACCAACGGGACATTCAAAACTGTAATATCTTATGCTTCACGGAGTCGTGGCTGAACGATGACACTATCAAGATATAGCTGGCTGGTTATACGTTGTACCGGCAGGATATTACAGTGGCGTCTGGTAAGACAAGGGGCGGCGGACTATGTATTTTGTAAATATCAGCTGGTGCACAATATCTAAGGAAGTCTCG
This sequence comes from Salvelinus namaycush, assembly GCF_016432855.1. Lineage (NCBI taxonomy): Eukaryota > Metazoa > Chordata > Actinopteri > Salmoniformes > Salmonidae > Salvelinus > Salvelinus namaycush. The sequence continues at coordinate 33,788,727 of NC_052328.1, forward strand.
AGCTATTGCTCGCCTGAGGTAGAGTATCTCATGATAAGCTGTAGACCACACTATCTACCTAGAGAGTTTTCATCTGTATTTTTCATAGCTGTCTACATACCACCACAGTCAGAGGCTGGCACTAAGACAGCACTCAATGAGCTGTATTCCACCATAAGCAAACAAGAAAACGCTCACCCAGAGGAGGCGCTCCTAGTAGCCGGGGACTTTAATGCAGGGAAAATTAAATCAGTTTCACCAAATGTCTACCAGTATGTTAAATGTGCAACCAGAGGGAAAAAAACTCTGGATCACCTTTGTAGAAATAGGCAGGGTTTATGACCTTGGCAACCAGACAACTCTGATATAAAGTGTTTTTTCTTGAAGTTGTCGGGATGTCACGTGTCCTACTTATATCAGCACACTCATAACAACCTACTCATTCAGAATACTCTATTCAATCAAATAAGCCACACGTAGCAAATAAGTCATTACATTTTTTGTTAACAAAATTCGACTGTCAAATACAAAAACACCTCGCTTGGTGAGAGAAAACAAAACCGCTGGAGAAGACAGATTTTGGGCCCGTTATCCCTCTCTCTTTGCCTCTTCCTCTCTGGCATTACCCACGTGTGTTCTGTCTCTGGCCCAACGCATCGGTTTCTGGACCAATCAGATAGCCACGAACGTGTTCATGTTCGGTGAGGTACTCAGATCAAAAGACAGTACAGTATGAAAGGGAAATGTAAAAAAATGTTAAACTTCATATTCATCATCTCCAGCACCACCTCAACAGCAACATGTGAAAATTGCGACTTTCTAGGTTTTGTAGTAAAAAAATTGAGAAGGATAAGCGTTTCCAATGACATCATCGGTGTGCATCGTGTGATTTTAACCAATTAGGAGTTGGCATTGCCTACTAATTGGTTGATGATGTCATTGGAAACACTTCTATCCTCTATCTTTCTTACTTCAAAACATAAAAACCCTCCATTTTCACATATGTTGATGTTGGGAGATGATGAATAGTTCAAAATGTTTGACATTTCCCTTGAAGATAGGCTACAACTGCTTCTCCAAAAGAAATCCCTGATCACACTTGTAGGCAATGTCATGGCGAGGTTGGCCTCAGTGTTTAGAAACTTCGTGCTCAGATCCAGAACATTGCGCAAAAGAAACTAACATGCTGACCAAAGTGCCTCCACCATCGTGTGCATGTTGATTTTGTCCAACCACACCAGAACCGTTCATGACACGCAGGTTAAAATATCATAACCAACTGTGGACCAACTATATTCATTTGGGAACAGGTCAAAACACACGAAACATTCATGGACATTTAGCTAGCTTTCTGTTGCTAGCTAATTTGTCCTGGGAGATAAACATTGGATTATTTTACCTGAAATATATATGGTCCTTCTTTTTTTTTGCTGGATCTTTATACAAAATTGTGTGTTCTCTACTTCGGCAATTAACTAATTAAGATAAAAAGGGACGCTATTCCTGGAAGCTGAAAATGTCCCAGTTCTTCCATGGCCTGCAAATTCACCAGACATGTCACCTATTGAGTATGTTTGGGATGCTCTGGACCAACGTGTACAACAGCGTGTTCCAGTTCCCGCCAATATCCAGCAACTTTGCACAGCCATTGAAGAGTGGGACAACATTCCACAGGCCACAATCAACAGCATGAGGGAATGGTGGATACACCAGATACTGACGGGTTTTCTGATCCACGATCTGTGACCAACAGATGCATATCTGTATTCCCAGTCATATGAAATCCATAGATTAGAGCCTAATTTATTTATTTCAATTGACTGATTTACTTATATGAACTGTAACTCAGTAAAATCTTTGAAATTGTTGCATTTATGTTTTTGCTCAGTATAGTTAGTTCTCTCTCCTCATTCCTCTTCTGTGGATTTTATATGGCAGTTGGCAACCAACTTTAACCTGTTGAGGATAGAGGATTTAAACGGCCTCGTACTCTATTCTTGCTAGTACAATATGCATATTATTATTACTATTGGATAGAAAACACTCTCAAGTTTCTAAAACCGTTTGAATTATATCTGTGAGTAAAACAGAACTCATTTTGCAGCAAACTTCCTGTCAGAAAGTTGCTCGTACAATATGCATATTATTATTACTATTGGATAGAAAACACTCTCTAGTTTCTAAAACCGTTTGAATTATATCTGTGAGTAAAACAGAACTCGAGTTGGAGCAATTTTCCTGTGAGGAAGTGAGAAATCTGAAATAAGGCAGGCTGTTCTGGGGTCGGTTTATTAATTTGCCTGTCTTCTATTGGTCGAGATGCACTGCATACGCCTTCCCCTAGGTGTCAGCAAATAGGGAGAATTGGAATGGAGTTGCTAGGCAGATCTTAGGGCATATAAAGGGTTTTGGAACGTGGGGTCCACTCTTTTCAACTTTCGCCATGACGCAAGACAGACCTCAGGATGGCGTTCTAAAAAGCTCTCGTTATAGGAGTTAGATATATCCGGCTCTAATTTTATTCGATATAGGTGTTAACGACATCATAATATTGTTATTTTAAACCGAGTTATATCAGTTTATATCAGTATATTGCGATTTTCGGATATTTATTTGTGCTCCGTTATAGTGAGTTGGACACGTCTGGGCCACATGGCTAATGTTTACTGCTAATTCCAAAGTGAAGGCGACAATCTACAACCGAGCAACGATTCCTCTGGACAAAGGACAACTTGCCCAATATTCTGATGGGAGCTCATCAAAAAGTAAGAAGTATTTATGATGTTAATTCGTTGTTCTGTTGAAAAATGTAAATCTACTATTCCGCCATTAATTTCAGTGCAGTCTCGCTTTAACGCACGCTGTATGTCGTAGTAACGTTAATTAAAAAAATCTAACACAGCGGTTGCATTAAGAACTAATGTATCTTTCATTTGCTGTCCAACCTGTATTTTTTAGTCAAGTTTATGATTAGTTACTGATTAGATTAGGTGCCTCTCCCAAGATTTCTCCCGACATTTTGTTTGCATTTTGGCTACTATTCATATTGTATAACCACGATTTGTGCCGCTAAATATGCACATTTTCGAACAAACTCTATATGTATTGTGTAATATGATGTTATAGGACTGTCATCTGAAGAAGTTTGAGAAGGTTAGTGAAAAAATTAATATCTTTTGCTGGTTTATTCGTTATCGCTATTGTTGGCTTGAATCAATGCTGTTGTGTGGTTGGCTATTGTAGTAAGCTAATATAATGCTATATTGTGTTTTCGCTGTAAAACACTTAAAAAATCTGAAATATTGGCTGGATTCACAAGATCTTTGTCTTTCATTTGCTGTACGCTGTGTATTTTTCATAAATGTTTTATGATGAGTATTTAGGTAATTCACGTTGGTCTCTGTAGTTATTCTAGTTGCTTTGGTGAGAGTTGTGATGGTGGCTGCAATGTAAAACTATGATTTATACCTGAAATATGCAAATTTTTCTAACAAAACATATGCTATACAATAAATATGTTATCAGACTGTCATCTGATGAAGTTGTTTCTTGTTTCTTGGTTAGTGACTATTTATATCTTTATTTGGTCGAAATTGTGATAGCTACCTATGCAGGAAAAAAATGGTGGGGGAAAAAAGTTGTGTCTTTTGCTATCGTGGTTAGCTAATAGAAATACATATTGTGTCTTCCCTGTAAAACATTTTAAAAATCAGAAATGATGGCTGGATTCACAAGATGTGTATCTTTCATCTGGTGTCTTGGACTTGTGATTTCATGATATTTAGATGCTAGTATTTTCTTGTGACGCTATGCTAGGCTATGCTAGTCAGCTTTTTTACTGATGGGGGTGCTCCCGGATCCGGGATTGTGATGAAGTAGAAGTTAAAATGTCTGTGTCTGTGAGTATAACAGAACTTATTTGTCAGGCGAAACCCCGAGGACAAGCATTCCAGGGGAAAAAAAATTGAGGTCACTGTGTTTTCAATTGGCTTTCTATGGGAAACTATATTCATGAGGAACCTGGTTGCAGTTCCTCCACGTTGTTTTTATCCGCTATTGAGCACAGTATATTATTTCTTAAATTTGATCAATTATTTACGTTTTAGGATATCTAAGGTTGGATTAGGAAAGTTGTTTGAAATGTTTGGACCAAGTTTACAGGTAACTTACTAGATACTTTGTAGTCATGTTGGGCGAGTTGGAACCGGTGTATTTCTGAATCAAACGTGCCAAATAAATTGACATTTTGGGGATATAAAGAGGGAATTTATCGAACAAACGGACCATTTGTGATGTTTATGGGACATTTTGGAGTGCCAACAGAAGAAGATCTTCAAAGGTAAGGCATGAATTATATCGTTATTTCTGACTTTTGTGTCGCACCTGCCTGGTTGAAATATGTTTTTCATGTGTTGGTATGCGGGGCGCTGTCCTCAGATATTCACATGGTTTGCTTTTGCCGTAAAGCCTTTTTGAAATCTGTCTGGATTAACAACAAGTTAAGCTTTATTTTGATGTATTGCACTTGTGATTTTATGAAAGTTAAATATTTATAGTAATTTAATTTGAATTTGGCGCTCTGCAATTTCACCGGATGTTGTCGAGGTGGGACGCTACCGTCCCACTGATCCGAAAGAAGTTAAGGACCAGGCTTTAGACATAGTTTCAGGCTTTTATTTTGAAAAATGAGCGAGGTTTTTCAAAAGTAGTCGGGTGTCCTCTGATTAGTTCCTGCACGCGAGAGGGGTAGCTCTCCATTTTCTTTCTCTCTTTTATTGAATAGGTTACGGTCCGGTTAAAATATTATCGATTATGTTTGTTAAAAACAACCTGAGGATTGATTATAAAAAACATTTGACATGTTTCTACGAACATTACGGATACTTTTTGGAATTTTCGTCGAACGGAACGAGGCTTTGGTTTTCTGAACATAACGCGCAACCCAAATGGCGTTTTTTTGTTATAAAAGTAATATTTATCGAACAAAAATAACATTTGTTGTGTAACTGGGAGTCTCGTGAGTGCAAACATCCGAAGATTATCAAAGGTAAGCGATTAATTTTATTGCTTTTCTGACTTTCGTGACCATGCTAATTTGGGGCTAGCTGTTGTAGCATTGATTGATACACTCACAAAAGCTTGGATTGCTTTCGCTGCAAAGCATATTTTCACAATCTGACACGATAGGTGGATTAACAACAAGCTAAACTGTGTTTTGGTATATTTCACTTGTGATTGCATGATTATAAATATTTTTTGTAATATTTTTGAATCTGATACGTTTGGGAATTTTCTTCTGCCTTTCAGGACCGGAACGAGGCTGTAGTTTTCTGAACATAACTTGCAACCCAAATGGTGTTTTTTTGTTATAAAAGTAATATTTATCGAACAAAAATAACATTTATTGTGTAACTGGGAGTCTCGTGAGTGCAAACATCCGAAGATTATCAAAGGTAAGCGATTAATTTTATTGCTTTTCTGACTTTCGTGACCATGCTAATTTGGGGCTAGCTGTTGTAGCATTGATTGATACACTCACAAAAGCTTGGATTGCTTTCGCTGCAAAGCATATTTTCAAAATCTGACACGATAGGTGGATTAACAACAAGCTAAGCTGTGTTTTGGTATATTTCACTTGTGATTGCATGATTATAAATATTGTTAGTAATATTTTGCGCCCTGCAATTCAGCGGTTGTTTAGGAAAATGATCCCACTAAAGGGATCCGTAGCGCAGAGAAGTTAATTGAAATGCATTCCAGGTGACTACCTCATGAAGCTGGTTGAGAGAATACCAAGAGTGTGCAAAGCTGTCATCAAGGCAAAAGGTGGCTACTTTGAAGAATCTAAAATATATTTTGATTTGTTTAACACTTTATTTTTTGGCTACTACATGATTCCATATGTGTTATTTCATAGGTTTGATGTCTTCACTATTATTCTACAATGTAGAATAAAAAACCCTTGAATGAGTAGGTGTGTCCAAACTTTTGACTGGTACTGTACGTCCTTGGGTGTTGCATAGCCTTTGGCCAGAGTTATGCCGCGCTTTGTTTTCCGGATGTCTAGCCCACATTTTCTGTACAGGACACCTACAGCACCCGTTGTCACAGGAAGGCCAAAAAGATCATCAAGGACAACAACCACCTGAGCCAATGCCTGTTCACCCCGCTACCATCCAGAAGGTGAGGTCAGGACCATACGTCAGGACTACCGGGCATGATGACTCCTTGCTGTCCCCAGTCCACCTGGCCTTGCTGCTATTCCAGTTTCAACTGTTCTGCCTGCGGTTATGGAACCCCTACCTGTCCCAGACCTGCTGTTTTCAACTCTTAATGATCGGCTATGAAAAGCCAACTGACATTTATTCCTGATTATTATTTGACCATGCTTGTCACTTATGAACATTTTGAACATCTTGGCCATGTTCTGTTATAATTTCCACCCGGCACAGCCAGAAGAGGACTGGCCACCCCTCATAGCCTGGTTCCTCTCTAGGTTTCTTCCTAGGTTTTGGCCTTTCTAGGGAGTTTTTCCTAGCCACCGTGCTTCTACACCTGCATTGCTTGCTGTTTGGGGTTTTAGGCTGGGTTTCTGTACAGCACTTCGAGATATTAGCTGATGTACGAAGGGCTATATAAAATAAACTTGATTTGATTTGGTCAGTACAGGTGCATCAGAGCTGGGACCGAGAGACTGAAAAACAGCTTCTATCTCAAAGTCATCAGACTGTTAAACAGCCCTCACTAACACAGAGAGGCTGCTGCCTACATACAGACTCAAAATCACTAGCCACTTTAATAAATGGAACACTAGTCACTTTAATAATGCCACTTTAGTAATGTTTACATATCTTGCATTACTCATCTCATATGTATATACTGTATTTTTATACCATCTATTGCCTCTTTCCTATGCCGCTCGGTCATCGCTCATCCATATATTTATATGTATATATTCTTATTCCATCCCTTTACTTAGATTTGTGTTTATTAGATAGTTGTTGTGGAACTGTTGTTAGATATTACTGCACCGTCGGAACTAGAGGCACAAGCATTTCGCTACACTCGCATCAACATCTGCTAACCATGTGTACGTGACCAATAAAATTTGATTTGAAGCACGTGCTCCACTTTTTTAACTTGCTAAAAGCTAGTTAGTTGGAGTCTGTGTGTATTTCCGTTTGTACCACTGCACAGTGGGCTCCCAAGTGGCGCAGTGGTCTAAGGCACTGCATCTCAGTGCTAGAGGCATCACTACAGACACTGGTTCGTTTCCAGGCTGTATCACAACCAGCCGTGATTGGGAGTCCCATAGGGTGGGCGGTGCACAATTGGCCCAGCTTCGTCCCGGGTTAGGCCGGGGTAGGCCGTCATTGTAAATAAGAATTTGTTCTTAACTTACTTGCCTAGTTAAATAAAGGTAAAAAAAACAGTAAAACAATGCACGAGTTTAAAATATTTAACGCATGTGGTACACAGAATGCACCCTCTGCAGCCTAGTGCTGAAGCGTTGCGGCCTGTTCCATTGAAAATGATTGACTTCCGCTGGAATGCAAAGAGTTTGATGCATCTAGTTGACATGAGGCGTTAGGAGTTCTTGGTACGCAGTCAAGAAATCCTCCAAAAATGGACATGGAAAGCGACAGAGCACGGGGACAACGGATTGTCTTCACGCGATGGACCAGAGCTAGGCATTCATCAAGAAAGACATGTAAACGAAAGATAAGAACGGATTTGTTGAGCAACGTACATGCCGATAAGAGATTATTATCGATAATTGATTATTTCTGATGGAATGGTGATCTTAAATAGTTAGCTTGCAGAGTGTCTCGCTAAATCTGACAAGCTGAGAAAGCTGAGAAGTTAGCATTAGCTATAGCATAGCGTGCAGCCTTTGTCCTTCAAAACAGACTACATGGTTCAGTATGCAACCCAATTACATATTCATGGTTAAAACGTGTAATTTGGGAAATATATTAACCTCCCAGTGTAATCCAGAGGGCACAGCCCATCCGTACGGACGGCGCCATCTTGAAGTTATGAAAGGTCCTGAACAGCACAACAAGTAGACTGAGATGTGCCGATTCAAAAATAAGATTTTGTTTAATTTGGAAAACTAATAACATTACATTATGGATAACGTACAGGTAAATATGATTCATATGAAAGCTATATTCAATGTAATTAAAGCTATAATGAAGTAAAGTGTTTAAATTATAACCATGTAGGCTTCACCTGACCTGGACCTCAGATCCTGGTATTAGGCTATATGGGTGACTGGTTAAGAATTATTGGGTGGCGTGGCATATAACCCAGCTATTCTGTGTGAAATAGCTGTACAAATGTATTTTCTGTCTGTTAAATGAGCTTGATTTCTGATGCCTGTTTCTGTTGAATGTATTCACAGGTTCAACTTAAAGAGCAAGGCTCATGCTATGCTTATTGCCACTGTGTGTTCTATTACAATATGTTTCAGCATTTCATGAGACTTCTCACACCTGCAGAAGGCAAGGAACTGTGAAAATAAAAAAAGGCCTCTAGACCAGAATACCCTGTTACAGATCATGTCTCTCATATCTGTGATAGCCGCCATGTATGCTGCAGCTTCGGAAATGACTCCCAGCAGCAATGCACTGAACATGGAAAAGTGAGGGTGCTGAAGCTGTCAGGAAATATGACAGGAGACAGGAAACAAATTAAAAAGATTCTGGAAGGTCCCTCTCCCACTGTCAGTGCAACGAGCAGAGTTCAAGCTTAAAATACATTTCAAAATCTACAGGATTCGAATATGGCAATTACGTTGTACATGTGACAAACATCTGTCCGGTTCTACTATTATTCGCTCTCCTTGGGGTTTGATTACAAATGACTCTGAGACTTTTCTGCATAATTTACAGCCCTTTTCTCAGTGTAAATATGAGTGTTTACTGTGTTAGACATGAGTGTAGCTGCAGCACTAGTATGGGGCAGTGTAGGAGGCAGGAGAGCTACAGTATGTCTTATCATAATGATTCAGGTGTTGCATAACCATAATCCATTAAGTATCTAAAGGAACAAATAGCTGTGTGTTTCTCAATCCATGCTGTATTCAGGTGATAGAAGGGCTAACTTTCCTCTGTCAATTATACTGACTCCACAGAGTATCTCTTGATGTTAATCAAGTGTGACATATCGCTACTTTGATTACTTTGTAGAAAATTAACCATGTCCATTCATATGTCCTGGAGCATTGGCAATATTACATTGTAATGACACACCACTGTAAAGACATTGTAGTGACACTGTAATGACTCTTCTCTTACAAGAGGGATAACCCTATCACTTCACCCGCTCTGTCTGACCCCTCTTCAAGCTTCGGTCCAGTAGAACTGCATGCTCTTTTTACTCAGATCTCCATGCCTGTTCCTCTGGTCTGTGACAGACGCTTCCATAATCAGTCTCAATTCACCGTGCTCTGTATAATTACCCTCCCTCAGGCTACCAGCTGGGCCCTCAGCCACAGGAGGTGGTTTTGTGTGTGGCGGGTCACCCATCACTCCCGCCAGAGGACTCAGCTGTAATTGGCGCGTGGCGAGGGAAAATATCAACAGTGTGTGTCGCAATTGCATTCTGTATAAATGTGGCAGCATTATATTCCTTTTCTGTGTGATAATGAAGGTAATGGCATCAAGTTATTTTGTATGGGAGGAGTAACTGCTGTGCTGTAGTGTGATACTGTTATCAAGAGAAGTTGCACACTCAGAGGGCTTCTACACAAATAACTGACTAACTGAGGTGAGTTAAAAAAACTTTTCCATTAGCACACACACACACACACACACACACACACACACACACACACACACACACACACACACACACACACACACACACACACACACACACACACACACACACACACACACACACACACACACACACACACACACACACACACACACACACACACACACACACACACACACACACACACACACACACACAGAGAGAGTCCCCATTCCTCTTATCCATATCTAGTCCAGAGTCTATTGTCCAGGCCAGGCATTTCCTGAAGAGACCCTTAGGGGACCCTGAAGGGGTTGATGGGGAGCAAGCCTCCAGCCCTCACGCTGATTGATGTCAGCCTGTAATCTCCAAAGCCACCTGGAGAAGTCTGATTTTATTGAGGTCACTCTGGGCACAACCTGACAGGGATCGATGCATCCCTGTTGGCACCATGCAGCCCTGGACCAAGCCACTGACTCTGGCAGCTACTGAGGAAAGAGAGGGAAGGAGGGGAGAAAGAAAAAGAGAGAGAGGGGGGGAGAAAGAGAGAGGGGGAGGAGGGAGAAAAGAGAGGGGGAGGGGGGAGAAAAGGGAGAGGGGGGGGTTGAGAAAAGAGAGAAATAGGGGGGAGGAAAGAGAAAAGAGAAAGAGAGAGAGGGAAGGAGGGAGAAAAGAGAGTGGTGAGGAGGGAGAAAATAGAGAGGGGGAAGGAGGGAGAAAACATCAATAGTGACACAATAGCATTCAAGATAGTCCACAGGTGCAATTTGGAGCATCAGTGTTCCTGACCAATAGTGCAAGAAGCATCTCTATCAAATCACCCGGTTCCTCTTCTCAACAGACCATTGTATATCATACATTTTATTTGGGGAACCAGTTCATCAGGACACAAATGAAAGCACACCTAGGATGCACTTTTCATTACAGTAAAGTGTCAACTGCTGACATTCCATAAGGACAGTCTATTCATTTTGGATGAATTTTCCCTGCTTTGGGGTTATCAGTGTTCCTCACACTGCGCTGCTGTGAGCAATGTTGACTGTCAGGCATATGCTGTTTTCCTCGCCAGGGAAATTGCTCCCTAGCCATTCAGCCCCAGAGTTTTTATTTAAGATTATTGATATGAAATAATGGCTTTTCTGGGAACACGACCAAAGAGACTTACTAACTCAGTGTATCCAGTTCCATTTAGAGGAAAATTAGTCTGTGTACTTTGTTAGCTGGAAACACAAAGGCTAAATTGAACTAAAGTGATAGTCCAGCAATAGTGAAATTGGAGGTTGTCACATTAGGGCTTGGCTAAACATGAAACAAAGTGTTGGCAGGTCCACTGGCCAATTTTCTGCTATTGTTTTGATGTCCCTGAAACAGCCATGAAATATATTAGCGATGAAGAAAGCATACACAGGCAGCCCAATTCTGATATTTTTTTTTACAAAATAGTATTTTGGCCAATCAGATCAGCTCTGAAAAAGAGCTGATGTAAAAAGATCTGATGATTGGTCAAAAGGCCAATTAGTGGGAAAAAGATCAGCGTTGGGCTGCTTGTGTAAACACAGCCATGTTTCTTTTTGAGGGTAACCCTTTTGTTTTGTTCTAAATGAAAGCGCCGTCTCAGCCGATCATAATAGGAATAATAATTGATGAGTGATGGGACATTCACGTGCTTGTCGGAAGTCTTATGTCTGACAGGATTGTGTTCAAGTGCTTTAGAAGTTGGAACAATTCTTCAACCAATAAGATTTTAGATAGCTAGATAAGCTAGCTGACGTTGCTAATAAAGTTAGCTAGCTTGCTTAACATTTAGAATATGGTCAAACTATCTACATTCTACTGTAACGATGTGCGCTGTTAGCCGGGCAGCAAGTTCAGGGAGTGAGTGTTTTAATAAATAAACGGGACATAATACAAAACAAGAAACAGTAACAATGCACAGACAAGAAACAGAAACAATGATGCCTGGGGAAGGAACCGAAGGGAGTGACATACTGTATATAGGGCAGGTAATCAAGAAGGTGATGGAGTCCAGGTGAGTGTCATAATGCATGTAACAAGGTGACAGGTGTGCGCCATAACGAGCAGCCATGTGACCTAGAGGCTGGAGAGGGAGCACACGTGACATCTACATTATCCACATTGATGAGTTTGGAATGGTCAAAAACTGTTTTGTTTTCATCTTTTGGTTGAAAAGTGGTGAATTGTCAGAACTCGTGTAACAACATTTTCTCTGAGTTTCCCATTCACTTATAATTACGGCTTGGAGAGTCGTTCAAGTGAAACTTCCCAGTCAAAACTCAGAACTTCCGTTAACTTCAACAGCACAGGATCAAACCCGAGAGCCTAATAACCATAACAGAATGCAATTAAATAGCGATTCTCTTTGATTTCTTCATCATTTAAAATGGAGAAAAAAAGCACTTGAACATCTGAGTTACCTCATTGCAGGTGCATGGGAACAATGTGATTACTTACTAAGAAAAGACAAACTAGCACAATGCTCTTGCTCATATCACTTATTTTTATTAAAGCTTACATGATGGCCTTTTGGCCTTTCAAGAGTAATTTCTTCATAATTTAACACCAAACGGTTTGATAAAAATCACACATGACCGATAAATAATTGAACCAACTCTGTCAGATGAAATATTGATTGTGAAAAACGATTTAATATTAATTGAAGTGAGCAGAGATGGAGGCAAACTTTGTCTTTTCCAAAAGAGAGACATCCCATTGAACACCACAGTGTTAATTACAAGGGAGATGGGGAATAGGAAGACGGGTCAATTGTTTGCATGTAGTAAGCATATTTGAAATGGCTTCAATACTTCATCAGATGAGAGCAACATTGTCACTGATTAAAGTGCTGGGGGCGAATCACATCGTCGGAGGGATTGACAAAGAAAAAATATATATTAATGCATCGGAAGGATTCTTTATTAAGATAGGCATTTGAATGTCCCTGCGGGGCAGAATGAGACATATAGTCAGACCAAGTACGGCGAGGTTGGGAGAAAAGCTACATGGGATAAAGTGATGGAGAGGTAATGAGAAAAAGGGATGAGAATAGGGAATGAAAGGTTGAAAAAGAGAGATGGGAAAGAGGGAATGAGGGAGAATGAGAGATATAGCATGATAGGGTAATGACAGGAAGGAACTTGAATGTGCTGTTAGGAGGCTGACAGGCCGAGCAGGGAAGGTGACCGAGGCTGTAAGAACAGCAGAAGGATCAGAAACGACAGCAGACTAACTGGAGATGAATGAAACAGGAGCAAAGTTGACCTACAGAGAAACACCCAGAGAGGACCGACAAACAACAGAGGGAGGTAGAGGAGGAACAGATGTATAAAAAGAAAGATCCTGAGAGAGGACCGACAGAAAACAGAGGGAGGTAGAGGAGGAACAGATCCAGAGAGAACAAACAGACACCCAGAGAGAACATATAGACAATCAGAGAGAACATACAGACACCCAGAGAGAACATCTAGACACCCAGAGAGAACATCTAGACACCCAGAGAGAACATATAGACACCCAGAGAGAACATATAGACACCCAGAGAGAACATATAGACACCCAGAGAGAACATACAGACACCCAGAGAGAACATACAGACACCCAGAGAGAACATATAGACACCCAGAGAGAACATACAGACACCCAGAGAGAACATATAGACACCCAGAGAGAACATACAGACACCCAGAGAGAACATACAGACACCCAGAGAGAACATATAGACACCCAGAGAGAACATACAGACACCCAGAGAGAACATACAGACACCCAGAGAGAACATATAGACACCCAGAGAGAACAAACAGACACCCAGAGAGAACAAACAGACACCCAGAGAGAACATATAGACACCCAGAGAGAACATATAGACACCCAGAGAGAACATACAGACACCCAGAGAGAACATACAGACACCCAGAGGGAACATACAGACACCCAGAGAGAACATACAGACACCCAGAGAGAACATACAGACACCCAGAGAGAACATACAGACACCCAGAGAGAACATACAGACACCCAGAGAGAACAAACAGACACCAAGAGAGAACATACAGACACCCAGAGAGAACAAACAGACACCCAGAGAGAACAAACAGACAGACACAGACCTGGAACATGATGACACTCTTTATGTTCCTAGACACAGACAGACTTGTAGAGAGCCATGTACAACAGGGACACAGAGAGGCCAGAGATACAGGTTGGCATAGAGACATACAGAGTCTTGGGAGAAGAGTCTTGGGAGAATATGAACACAGAGATATACTGTACCGGGTCTTGGGAGAAGAGGCATATGAACACAGAGATATACTGTATAGTCTTGGAAGAAGAGGCATATGAACACAGAGATATACTGTACAGTCTTGGGAGAAGAGGCATATGAACACGGAGATATACTGTACAGTCTTGGGAGAAGAGGCATATGAACACGGAGATATACTGTACAGTCTTGGGAGAAGAGGCATATGAACACGGAGATATACTGTACAGTCTTGGGAGAAGAGGCATATGAACACGGAGATATACTGTACAGTCTTGGGAGAAGAGGCATATAAACACAGCGATATACTGTACAAAGTCTTGGGAGAAGAGGCATATGAACACAGAGAAATAGAGAATCCATCAGACACAACAAACAATCCATTCAAACCTATCAAGCAGGGGTACTCAAGTATTGTTTTAGAAGGTCCAGTTACACAAATGTTCTAGGTGGCAAAGGTCTGGATGAATAATGTCATTTATCAGCTTAGTAACAAACCCCCACCTCGCAACCCATGCAACACCAAACTGTTCACACCCCTCTTGTTGGCAGAGAGAAAATGTTGCTCTATTAAAGCTAATTTCCTGCAATTCTATGCATTCTTCCATGTCTTATGTGTGTTTATATGATACCAGGGGTCAAAGCCCGACCAAGTTTTGGGGGGGGACCTGCAGTCCGTATTTACCCCGTTCTGGGTCCGGATCCGGTCCTGCTGTCCGCCATTTGAGTATGAAGGCTATAGAGCATCAAATAATCATTGATGTCATCTCTTGATGTTAATCAAGTGTGACATATCGCTACTTTGATTACTTTGTAGAAAATTAACCATGTCCATTCATATGTCCTGGAGCATTGGCAATATTACATTGTAATGACACACCACTGTAAAGACATTGTAGTGACACTGTAATGACTCTTCTCTTACAAGAGGGATAACCCTATCACTTCACCCGCTCTGTCTGACCCCTCTTCAAGCTTCGGTCCAGTAGAACTGCATGCTCTTTTTACTCAGATCTCCATGCCTGTTCCTCTGGTCTGTGACAGACGCTTCCATAATCAGTCTCAATTCACCGTGCTCTGTATAATTACCCTCCCTCAGGCTACCAGCTGGGCCCTCAGCCACAGGAGGTGGTTTTGTGTGTGGCGGGTCACCCATCACTCCCGCCAGAGGACTCAGCTGTAATTGGCGCGTGGCGAGGGAAAATATCAACAGTGTGTGTCGCAATTGCATTCTGTATAAATGTGGCAGCATTATATTCCTTTTCTGTGTGATAATGAAGGTAATGGCATCAAGTTATTTTGTATGGGAGGAGTAACTGCTGTGCTGTAGTGTGATACTGTTATCAAGAGAAGTTGCACACTCAGAGGGCTTCTACACAAATAACTGACTAACTGAGGTGAGTTAAAAAAACTTTTCCATTAGCACACACACACACACACACACACACACACACACACACACACACACACACACACACACACACACACACACACACACACACACACACACACAAACACACACACACACAAACACACACACACACAAACACACACACACACACACACACACACACACACACACACACACACACACACACACACACACACACACACACACACACACACACACACACACACACACACACACAGAGAGAGTCCCCATTCCTCTTATCCATATCTAGTCCAGAGTCTATTGTCCAGGCCAGGCATTTCCTGAAGAGACCCTTAGGGGACCCTGAAGGGGTTGATGGGGAGCAAGCCTCCAGCCCTCACGCTGATTGATGTCAGCCTGTAATCTCCAAAGCCACCTGGAGAAGTCTGATTTTATTGAGGTCACTCTGGGCACAACCTGACAGGGATCGATGCATCCCTGTTGGCACCATGCAGCCCTGGACCAAGCCACTGACTCTGGCAGCTACTGAGGAGAGAGAGGGAAGGAGGGGAGAAAGAAAAAGAGAGAGAGGGGGGGAGAAAGAGAGAGGAGGAGGAGGGAGAAAAGAGAGGGGGGGGGGGAGAAAAGGGAGAGGGGGGGGTTGAGAAAAGAGAGAAATAGGGGGGAGGAAAGAGAAAAGAGAAAGAGAGAGAGGGAAGGAGGGAGAAAAGAGAGTGGTGAGGAGGGAGAAAATAGAGAGGGGGAAGGAGGGAGAAAACATCAATAGTGACACAATAGCATTCAAGATAGTCCACAGGTGCAATTTGGAGCATCAGTGTTCCTGACCAATAGTGCAAGAAGCATCTCTATCAAATCACCCGGTTCCTCTTCTCAACAGACCATTGTATATCATACATTTTATTTGGGGAACCAGTTCATCAGGACACAAATGAAAGCACACCTAGGATGCACTTTTCATTACAGTAAAGTGTCAACTGCTGACATTCCATAAGGACAGTCTATTCATTTTGGATGAATTTTCCCTGCTTTGGGGTTATCAGTGTTCCTCACACTGCGCTGCTGTGAGCAATGTTGACTGTCAGGCATATGCTGTTTTCCTCGCCAGGGAAATTGCTCCCTAGCCATTCAGCCCCAGAGTTTTTATTTAAGATTATTGATATGAAATAATGGCTTTTCTGGGAACACGACCAAAGAGACTTACTAACTCAGTGTATCCAGTTCCATTTAGAGGAAAATTAGTCTGTGTACTTTGTTAGCTGGAAACACAAAGGCTAAATTGAACTAAAGTGATAGTCCAGCAATAGTGAAATTGGAGGTTGTCACATTAGGGCTTGGCTAAACATGAAACAAAGTGTTGGCAGGTCCACTGGCCAATTTTCTGCTATTGTTTTGATGTCCCTGAAACAGCCATGAAATATATTAGCGATGAAGAAAGCATACACAGGCAGCCCAATTCTGATATTTTTTTTTACAAAATAGTATTTTGGCCAATCAGATCAGCTCTGAAAAAGAGCTGATGTAAAAAGATCTGATGATTGGTCAAAAGGCCAATTAGTGGGAAAAAGATCAGCGTTGGGCTGCTTGTGTAAACACAGCCATGTTTCTTTTTGAGGGTAACCCTTTTGTTTTGTTCTAAATGAAAGCGCCGTCTCAGCCGATCATAATAGGAATAATAATTGATGAGTGATGGGACATTCACGTGCTTGTCGGAAGTCTTATGTCTGACAGGATTGTGTTCAAGTGCTTTAGAAGTTGGAACAATTCTTCAACCAATAAGATTTTAGATAGCTAGATAAGCTAGCTGACGTTGCTAATAAAGTTAGCTAGCTTGCTTAACATTTAGAATATGGTCAAACTATCTACATTCTACTGTAACGATGTGCGCTGTTAGCCGGGCAGCAAGTTCAGGGAGTGAGTGTTTTAATAAATAAACGGGACATAATACAAAACAAGAAACAGTAACAATGCACAGACAAGAAACAGAAACAATGATGCCTGGGGAAGGAACCGAAGGGAGTGACATACTGTATATAGGGCAGGTAATCAAGAAGGTGATGGAGTCCAGGTGAGTGTCATAATGCATGTAACAAGGTGACAGGTGTGCGCCATAACGAGCAGCCATGTGACCTAGAGGCTGGAGAGGGAGCACACGTGACATCTACATTATCCACATTGATGAGTTTGGAATGGTCAAAAACTGTTTTGTTTTCATCTTTTGGTTGAAAAGTGGTGAATTGTCAGAACTCGTGTAACAACATTTTCTCTGAGTTTCCCATTCACTTATAATTACGGCTTGGAGAGTCGTTCAAGTGAAACTTCCCAGTCAAAACTCAGAACTTCCGTTAACTTCAACAGCACAGGATCAAACCCGAGAGCCTAATAACCATAACAGAATGCAATTAAATAGCGATTCTCTTTGATTTCTTCATCATTTAAAATGGAGAAAAAAAGCACTTGAACATCTGAGTTACCTCATTGCAGGTGCATGGGAACAATGTGATTACTTACTAAGAAAAGACAAACTAGCACAATGCTCTTGCTCATATCACTTATTTTTATTAAAGCTTACATGATGGCCTTTTGGCCTTTCAAGAGTAATTTCTTCATAATTTAACACCAAACGGTTTGATAAAAATCACACATGACCGATAAATAATTGAACCAACTCTGTCAGATGAAATATTGATTGTGAAAAACGATTTAATATTAATTGAAGTGAGCAGAGATGGAGGCAAACTTTGTCTTTTCCAAAAGAGAGACATCCCATTGAACACCACAGTGTTAATTACAAGGGAGATGGGGAATAGGAAGACGGGTCAATTGTTTGCATGTAGTAAGCATATTTGAAATGGCTTCAATACTTCATCAGATGAGAGCAACATTGTCACTGATTAAAGTGCTGGGGGCGAATCACATCGTCGGAGGGATTGACAAAGAAAAAATATATATTAATGCATCGGAAGGATTCTTTATTAAGATAGGCATTTGAATGTCCCTGCAGGGCAGAATGAGACATATAGTCAGACCAAGTACGGCGAGGTTGGGAGAAAAGCTACATGGGATAAAGTGATGGAGAGGTAATGAGAAAAAGGGATGAGAATAGGGAATGAAAGTTTGAAAAAGAGAGATGGGAAAGAGGGAATGAGGGAGAATGAGAGATATAGCATGATAGGGTAATGACAGGAAGGAACTTGAATGTGCTGTTAGGAGGCTGACAGGCCGAGCAGGGAAGGTGACCGAGGCTGTAAGAACAGCAGAAGGATCAGAAACGACAGCAGACTAACTGGAGATGAATGAAACAGGAGCAAAGTTGACCTACAGAGAAACACCCAGAGAGGACCGACAAACAACAGAGGGAGGTAGAGGAGGAACAGATGTATAAAAAGAAAGATCCTGAGAGAGGACCGACAGAAAACAGAGGGAGGTAGAGGAGGAACAGATCCAGAGAGAACAAACAGACACCCAGAGAGAACATATAGACAATCAGAGAGAACATACAGACACCCAGAGAGAACATCTAGACACCCAGAGAGAACATCTAGACACCCAGAGAGAACATATAGACACCCAGAGAGAACATATAGACACCCAGAGAGAACATATAGACACCCAGAGAGAACATACAGACACCCAGAGAGAACATACAGACACCCAGAGAGAACATATAGACACCCAGAGAGAACATACAGACACCCAGAGAGAACATATAGACACCCAGAGAGAACATACAGACACCCAGAGAGAACATACAGACACCCAGAGAGAACATATAGACACCCAGAGAGAACATACAGACACCCAGAGAGAACATACAGACACCCAGAGAGAACATATAGACACCCAGAGAGAACAAACAGACACCCAGAGAGAACAAACAGACACCCAGAGAGAACATATAGACACCCAGAGAGAACATATAGACACCCAGAGAGAACATACAGACACCCAGAGAGAACATACAGACACCCAGAGGGAACATACAGACACCCAGAGAGAACATACAGACACCCAGAGAGAACAAACAGACAGACACAGACCTGGAACATGATGACACGCTTTATGTTCCTAGACACAGACAGACTTGTAGAGAGCCATGTACAACAGGGACACAGAGAGGCCAGAGATACAGGTTGGCATAGAGACATACAGAGTCTTGGGAGAAGAGTCTTGGGAGAATATGAACACAGAGATATACTGTACCGGGTCTTGGGAGAAGAGGCATATGAACACAGAGATATACTGTATAGTCTTGGAAGAAGAGGCATATGAACACAGAGATATACTGTACAGTCTTGGGAGAAGAGGCATATGAACACGGAGATATACTGTACAGTCTTGGGAGAAGAGGCATATGAACACGGAGATATACTGTACAGTCTTGGGAGAAGAGGCATATGAACACGGAGATATACTGTACAGAGTCTTTGGAGAAGAGGCATATAAACACAGCGATATACTGTACAAAGTCTTGGGAGAAGAGGCATATAAACACAGCGATATACTGTACAAAGTCTTGGGAGAAGAGGCATATGAACACAGAGAAATAGAGAATCCATCAGACACAACAAACAATCCATTCAAACCTATCAAGCAGGGGTACTCAAGTATTATTTTAGAAGGTCCAGTTACACAAATGTTCTAGGTGGCAAAGGTCTGGATGAATAATGTCATTTATCAGCTTAGTAACAAACCCCCACCTCGCAACCCATGCAACACCAAACTGTTCACACCCCTCTTGTTGGCAGAGAGAAAATGTTGCTCTATTAAAGCTAATTTCCTGCAATTCTATGCATTCTTCCATGTCTTATGTGTGTTTATATGATACCAGGGGTCAAAGCCCGACCAAGTTTTGGGGGGGGACCTGCAGTCCGTATTTACCCCGTTCTGGGTCCGGATCCGGTCCTGCTGTCCGCCACTTGAGTATGAAGGCTATAGAGCATCAAATAATCATTGATGTCTGGGCAGTCAGCGCTGATGGGGACAAACAGACATTAGTCATTAGATATTAGTCAAGCAATGATTCACTTTTACCTCTGAGCTAAAGGACATGTGTCTCAATTGTGATCTCTTTATGCAGGTATATGAATTCATGAGTGGACTGTGTTTGATTTTGGCATAGACGAGCAGGAGTCACAGTCATGGTTTTATGGTTTTATTGAGTAAGTATGGCTCTTTTCAAATGGCTGAATTAAAAGGACAAGGCTGTAATGTGCTGGATTAATTGAGGGACTGTGCGTGTAATGGAATGGAACAGATCTCCTGGTGTTTGGGTATATTTTTGTTCTATACCTCTCCTGGTGTTTGGGTATATTTTTGTTCTGTACCTCTCCTGGTGTTTGGGTATATTTTTGTTCTGTACCTCTCCTGGTGTTTGGGTATATTTTTGTTCTATACCTCTCCTGGTGTTTGGGTATATTTTTGTTCTATACCTCTCCTGGTGTTTGGGTATATTTTTGTTCTATACCTCTCCTGGTGTTTGGGTATATTTTTGTTCTATACCTCTCCTGGTGTTTGGGTATATTTTTGTTCTGTACCTCTCCTGGTGTTTGGGTATATTTTTGTTCTATACCTCTCCTGGTGAGTCAGCAACAACTGCACATAGAGCAAATACGGTCATCATCACTGGCCAGGTGGAGAAGGACGAAGGTCATGTGATCTACTTGACCTGTGATCACAATAGCAAGTGTAATGTAGCCTTTAACGTTGACCTTTAACCTGACCTCACACATTAGTTGTTTTAAAAGCCTTGGCACTGATTTCTATGCCTTGTTGTTGTGAGGGTTCAGTGAAACCCTCCCGGGCATCTTCCTGAGCTGAAAGATTGGGCTTCAGAGAAGAGATCGCAACACATGGGAACACATGAAAAATACATGTACATAATACTTAAAAGATAGTCTCCATGCAAATTAAAAAACACAGCCTCAAGAGGGTAGATGAGTTAACTTATGCGTTCACTTTACACATTCACAAGTTAAAGGAAAAATTAATGAATGATGACATGTTTCTCCACACTTCTCTGTCCAGATTATTATCCCCTCCCCCTCATAACTCTTGGACATGGCTAAATGGTGATGGACTCAACAGTAGTACCTGCTCCAGGAGGAAATCATCTAGGATCAGCTCCTCTCAAACCTCACTTGAACATTCTTTTTTAGAAGCCTGGATTTGGTGACAAAATTATAATATATTTTGCAACTGCAAATACAGTACCAGTCAAAAGATTGGACACACCTACTCATTCAAGGGTTTTTCTTTATTTTTACTATTTTCTACATTGTAGAATAACAGTGAAGACATCAAAACTATGAAATAACACATATGGAATCATGTAGTAACCAAAAAAGTGTTGCTGAGTATGCTGAGCACTTGTTGGCTGCTTTTCTTTCATTCTGCGGTCCAACTCATTCCAAACCATCTCAATTGGGTTGAGGTCGGGTGATTGTGGAGGCCAGGTCATCTGATGTTGCACTCCATCACTCTCCTTCTTGGTCAAATAGCCTTTACACAGCCTGGAGGTGTGTTGAGTCATTGTCCTGTTGAAAAACAAATGATAGTGCCACTAAGCGCAAACCAGACAGGATGGCGGATCGCTGCAGAATGCTGTGGTAGCCATGCTGGTTAAGTGTGCCTTGAAATCTAAATAAATCACAGATAGTGTCACCAACAAAGCACCTCCACACCATCACACCTCCTCCTCCATGCTTCATGGTGGGAACCACACATGTGGAGATCATCCGTATACATACTCTGTGTCTAACAAAGACACAGCGGTTGGAACCAAAAATCAAAAATTTGGGACTCATCAGACCAAATGACAGATTTCCACCGGTCTAATGTCTATTGCTCCTGTTTCGTGGACCAAGAAAATCTCTTCTTCTTATTGGTGTCCTTTATTAGTGGTTTCTTTGCAGCAATCGACCATGAAGGCCTGATTCACGCACTTGATGTTGAGATGTGTCTGTTACTTGAACTCCGTGAAGCATTTATTTGTGCTGCAATCTGAGGTGCAATTAATGAACTTATCCTCTGCAGCAGAGGTAACTCTGGGTCTTCCTTTCCTGTGGCGGTCCTCATGAGAGCCAGTTTCATCATAGTGCTTGATGGTTTTTGCGACTGCACTTGAAACTTTAAAAGTTCTTGGAATTTTCCGGATTGACTGACCTTCGTGTGTTAAAGTAATAATGGACTGTCTCTTTACTTATTTGAGCTGTTCTTGCCATAATATGAACTTGGTCTTTTACCAAATAGGGCTATCTTCCGTATACTACCCCTACCTTGTCATAACACAACTGATTGGCTCAAACACATTAAGAAGGAAAGAAATTCAACAAATTAACTTTTAACAAGGCACACCTGCTAATTGAAATGCATTCCAGGTGACTAACTCATGAAGCTGGTTGAGAGAATACCAAGAGTGTGCAAAGCTGTCATCAAGGCAAAGGGTGGCTACTTTGAAGAATCTCAAATAATAAATATATTTTGATTTGTTTAACACTTTTATTGGTAACTACATGATTCCATATGTGTTATTTCATAGTTTTGATGTCTTCACTGTTATTCTACAGTACAATGTAGAAAATAGTAAAAATAAAGAAAAACCCTTGAATGAGTAGATGTGTCCAAACTTTTGACTGGTACTGTATGTAGAGTTGTCTGAAGTTATATTTGGTCTGTTTTTCTCAGTTGTGTAATAGTTAGATAATATTACCACAAAACAGACACAGTAGAGCAAATTGGAGCAAACCGAGCCAGACCACACTAGACTAATTGATCCCATTGGGCAAAACATTGTTTCCACGTAATTTCAACCCCCAAAATCTACGTGATGACGTTGAATCAACGTGGAAAACTAATTGGAATTTCTAAAATCAACATAAGGGCAGTTCATCTTTTTTTCACCCAACTTTTAACCTAAATCCAATGATATGGTGAAATGTTTTGTTGATTGAACATTAGTTTGACAACTGAACCAAATGTAAATCCAAACTTAACATTGAACTGACATCTGTGCCCAGGGAAATGGCAGATCTGATGTACTAAAGCCGGTACGATTGATTAAGTAAACTGCTATCTCCCATTCAGCAGCTAACCTGGCCGTAATTACTTCTGAAGAGCTGCATCCACGGTAACTGCAAGCTAAAAGCATTCTGGAATTTCTCCCTGACTGGCCATGAATTATTCATTCCATTATAATCCTGAGGAAACTGTGGAATTTATCTTTCTTAACCTCTACCTCTCACCAAACCCGGATCCGGGAGCACCCCCACCAGTAAAAAAGCTGACTAGCATAGCCTAGCATAGCGTCACAAGTAAATACTAGCATCTAAATATCATTAAATCACAAGTCCAAGACACCAGATGAAAGATACACTTCTTGTGAATCCAGCCATCATTTCTGATTTTTAAAATGTTTTACAGGGAAGACACAATATGTAAATCTATTAGCTAACCACGTTAGCAAAAGACACCACTTTTCTTACTCCACCATTTTTTTACTGCATCAGTAGCTATCACAAATTCGACCAAATAAAGATATAAATAGCCACTAACCAAGAAACAACTTTATCAGATGACAGTCTGATAACATATTTATTGTATAGCATATGTTTTGTTAGAAAAATGTGCATATTTCAGGTATAAATCATAGTTTACCATTGCAGCCACCATCACAACTCTCCCCAAAGCGACTAGAATAACTACAGAGAGCAACGTGTATTACCTAATTACTCATCATAAAACATTTCTTAAAAATACACAGCGTACAGCAATTGAAAGACACAGATCTTGTGAATCCAGACAATATTTCAGATTTTCTAAGTGTTTTACAGCGAAAACACAATATAACGTTATATTAGCTTACCACAATAGCAAACCACACAACAGCATGGATTCCAGCCAAACATAGCGATAACGTATTCACCACCAAAATATATAAATTTTTTCACTAACCTTCTCAGAATTCTTCAGATGACAGTCCTGTAACATCATATTACACAATGCATATAGAGTTTGTTCGAAAATGTGCATATTTAGCGGCACAAATCGTGGTTATACAATGAGAAAAGTTGCCAAGCTGCCCAGAAAATGTCGGGCGCCATCTTGGAGAGGCACCTCTTCTAATCAATAAATAATCATAAACTTGACTAAAAATACAGGGTGGACAGCAAATGAAAGACAAATTAGTTCTTAATGCAATCGCCTTGTTACATTTTTAAAATTAACCTTACTGCGCAATACAGCGTGCGCTAAACAGAGGCTACACAGAAATTAATGGCGGCTTATGCATTTAACATTTTTCAACAGAACAACGATTTATCAGCATAAATAGTTCTTACTTTTCGATGAACTCCCATCAGAATCTTGGGAAAGGTGTCCTTTGTCCAGAACAATCGTCTTTTGGTCGAAAGATGTACTCTTGTCCTGTCGAAATAGCCGCTAACGTTCGGCATGTGCCGGAAAGGTGTCCAAATCTTGAAAGCGCGTCACAAAGAAATGCCAGAAAATCGCAATAAACTGATATAAATTGCTATAAGTCGGTTTAAATTAACTACCTTATGATGTCTTTAACAACTATAACGAATAAAAACATGACCGGAGATATAGAACTGGCTAAACGAAAGCTTGGCAGGAGGCCACTCTGGTGTCCATACTGCGTCAGGCGCACCGTTGAAAAGGACGGTACTTCCGCTCCAGGGTCTTATATAAGGTCCCAGATTGCGCAATCCACTCCATTCAAATTCTCACCACTTACTGACATCTAGAGGAAGGCGTATGCAGTGTTTGTAGCCCCACAGCGTACACAGGGACTTATAAACTGACCCTAGAACAGGGACCTCGATTTCTGAAATCTCACTCCCTGGCAGGAAATGTGCTGCAGAAGGAGTTCTGTTTCACTCAGAGACATAATTCAAACGGTTTTAGAAACTAGAGAGTGTTTTCTATCCAATAGTAATAATAATATGCATATTGTACGAGCAAGAATTGAGTACGAGGCAGTTTAATTCGGGGACCAATTTTCACAAAGTTGAAACAGCACCCCCTATACTCTCAAGAGGTTTCTTAACCATTTTCATGAATAGTGACATAATGGAGAGAGAAATAGAGTGAGAAAACTTCCTTTCATTACTGTGCTCATGCGGTTATCTAACGGTCTGTCTGTTGGATGTGATGGGGGCTAACTATAATAAATGTATCCAGGGAGACATGATGTAAATCATTATCAGTGGAGAGACAGTGACCTCGCCCCGGCTTGGACCCATCGCTCTGTCTCTAAAATGGCAGCTCCTATTTATAGACTGCCAGACAGGCAGTTACCGTTCCCCAGAAAATGTGCTTTTAAATTATCGTCACTTCATTATTCATTAGCGCACATTCAGGACGTATTACGCCTGTTGAATAATTAAAGCAGGTTAATAATTCAAAATGAGATAAACATGGGCTGGGTTAACACAGTTAATAATTAGCCTGGGACAGTTAGAGAGCCACTGACTGACGGTTTTTGAACTGTGTGACTAAAGTCATTTATTACCATGCTGTGACGATGATCTGATATTATATAGCTTATGACTTGGAACATGCTGTTGACATTGTGTTGTTTGATATGAACATGGGGAGATCATTTTTTAATGTAATGTCATCTACTCATAACAAAAACGTCCATTAAGGATATGTTGGGGAAAGTATGACTAGGTCGTTTTAAACTCTTTCTCGCTCATTTGTCTTCATGTGGGTTCTTGTCTGCAACTTATGATTTTCAATTACATGTTGTTGTTTTTTTCATTTACATGTTGTGTGTGTCTGTTATGGGAATGGGATGAGTCACACACACACAGAGCTGGAATAAGAAATCATAGGCCCCGGGGATTTGCTTGTGGACCAGTCAAGATGTATGTCATTGTATGCTGTAGTGTTAAGATTTCCCTTCACTGGAACTAAGGGGCCTAGACCGAACCATGAAAAACAGCCCCAGACCCTTATTCCTCCTCCACCAAACTTTACAGTTGGCACTATGCATTGGGGCAGGTAGTGTTCTCCTGGCATCCGGCAAACTTAGATTCGTCCGTCGGACTGCCAGATGGTGAAGTGTGATTCATCACTCCAGAGAACGCGTTTCCACTGCTCCAGAGTCCAGTGGTGGTGATCTTTACACCACTCCAGCCGATGCTTGGCATTGCGCATGGCGATCTTAGGCTTGTGTGAGGCTGCTCAGCCATGGAAACCCATTTCATGAAGCTCCCAACTAACAGTTATTGTGCTGATGTTGCTTCAAGAGGGAGTTTGGAACTCGGTAGTGAGTGTTGCAACAGAGGACAGAAGATTTTTACGCGCTACGCGCTTCAGCATTTGGTGGTCCCGTTCTGGGAGATTGTGTGGCCTACTACTTCACGGCTGAGTCGTTGTTGCTCCTAGATGTTTCCACTTCACAATAACAGTGTTTACAGTTGACCGGGACAGCTCTAGCAGGACAGACATTTTACAAACTGACTTGTAGGAAAGGTGGCGTCTTATGACGGTGCCATGTTGAAAGTCACTGAGCTCTTCAGTAAGGCCATTCTACTGCCAATGTTTGTCTATGGAGATTTCATGCCTATGTGCTCGATTTTATACACCTGTCAGCAACAGGTGTGGCTGAAATAGCCAAATCCACTAATTATAAGGGGTGTCCACATACTTATATATATACTGTATATACATATATATATTTTAATATATATTTATATATATATCCTACAGTCGGCAACTAAATACAATTTCCAGTGGCACACTAACTCACCTAATGATGAACATGAAGCCATAGGCTACTACTCACGGTGATGGCCGATGTACTCCTCTTGGCAATAGCCTATCTCAAGATGAGGTACTTTCTTTGAAAAGCAGTGCTGCTGTTCGCAAAACAATTGAGAGTTGTTGTAAATTTTTTATATTGTTTGTTAATCTTGTCAACAAAAAATTTAATAAAGTGGTTGGCAATATCAAGGGTTTTGTTATGAAAAGCCATCTGCCTCAATGAAAGATGGAGCTAAGTTTGCTTTCTTGACTAGAATTTCATTTAAAGTACTCCACAGCTTTCTACTATCATTCTTTATATCATTTATCTTTGTTCCATAGTATAGTTTCTTCTTCTTTTTGTTTAGTTTAGTTACGTGATTTCTCAATTTACTCTATGTTTGCCTGTCTGCTGTGTAGTCAAACTTATTTTCTATTCCCTTTGCCTCATCCCTCTCAGCCATACAGTTTTTCAATTCATCATCTATCCATGATTTGGCAGTTCTAACAGTCAGTTTCTTGATGGGCTCATACCTATCAGTAACCGGAAGAAATAAAGTGCAGCATTCTGATGTTCCTTAAAATTCTAATGGTTGGACAGACAGATTAGTCTTCTCTTTTCAGCGGCAGGCATTTGCTTTCCAAACTGTACATTTTTCACGCGATTATATTTTGACATTTGCAAAAGGTAAACAGACAGCTGCAACCAACCATAGAAAAATAATCCATAGATGGCCGTTCCCATTCAAGTCAGGACTGGCATCCATTGCTAGTGTACCCATGAGTTTAACAGTGAAATTGCCAGGGTAAGAGTTTCCAAAACCAGCAATGGAACAAGCTGTATATTTGACGTGCTTGCTGCCCACATTGCGGCCTTCCTGACTGTAGGCAACCGGTAACTGCCAAAATAAAGGAAACACTTGGGTAAATGGGGGATACAAAGTTTATGTGTGAGGTGCATTTTCCTGGCAGGGTTTAGGTCCACTTGTAGAATCTATGCCAAGAAGCTTTGAAGCTGTTCTGGCAGCTCGTGGTGGCCCAGCACCTTTTTAAGACAATTTGTGTTGCTGTTCCTTTGTTATGGCAGTTACCTGTATGAGCTAATGATAAAATGTAATCCACAGTTATTTTTTGGAAACTATTGATCATCTGTGTCTAAATTATATTCACTGGTGTATTTTGAACATCGAGAGCA
The DNA here is from genome assembly GCF_016432855.1 of Salvelinus namaycush. Classification (NCBI taxonomy): domain Eukaryota; kingdom Metazoa; phylum Chordata; class Actinopteri; order Salmoniformes; family Salmonidae; genus Salvelinus; species Salvelinus namaycush. Next base: position 33,817,104 of record NC_052328.1, read on the forward strand.
GGCTCCTGTGTGAGAGAGCAGGCTCCTCTTGGGCCCAGCTCCTGACCAGTCACATGTATTTACTATGCAGTTGATTTATTTTATTTGTATTAATCAGTTACCCAATCAAGGCAGGGCCCTCCAGTTACCCACGTGGGCCTCCTACCTCCTCTACTCCCCCATCTGACGATTGGCAGAGCGGCGGCAGGCAGCAGCAGGCTGTCTACACTCATTGAGAGCGGGCTCCTGAATCCTTTTTGGCGGGTGCAGTTAAAAATATATATATATCTACTACCTATCTAATATAGTGTATATATATTTTTTTAAGTGTTGCTGTCTCTTGTACGGTAAACCCCGGTAAACCCCTGCATTAATCTGGCCATGCACACACACACACACACACACACACACACACACACACACACACACACACACACACACACACACACACACACACACACACACACACACACACACACACACACACACACACACACACACACACACACACACACACACACACACACAAACAATCAGTAGGTATTGACTGTGGTTGAGGGGTAAGATGCAGTACAGTAATCACATCCAGAGACAGTGTTGAGGCCTGGAGAGACCAGCTGCTGCTAAACCCAGGACCAGATCAGAAAAGCCATGTTCTATCTAGTATTATTTCACCTTATAGTTCACAGACTAGTGTCCCCTCACATCTGACTGTGTGTGTGTGTGTGTGTGTGTGTGTGTGTGTGTGTGTGTGTGTGTGTGTGTGTGTGTGTGTGTGTGTGTGTGTGTGTGTGTGTGTGTGTGTGTGTGTGTGTGTGTGTGTGTGTGTGTGTGTGTGTGTGTGTGTGTGTGTGTGCATGGTTACCCCTTAATTATCGTATATCGTGTTGCGATGAATGTGGTCAAGGCACGGTGCAATCAATACTGTATAAAAACATTGTGTGATCATTTATCAATGTAGTGATTCCTATAACATGTTGTTTTTAATTATCACTCGCTGCTGGCATAAATCAAGCAGTAGATGGAGCATCTGTCTCCGAATGGATCTATAAAATGCATTTATCTACATAACAAACAAGCTGTCAGGCTAAAAAAGAAAAAGAAAGATAAAAAAACGACTGCCATCAAACATGTCACCAAGGAGATGGGCCTTGGCATGACTGACTGATTTGAGCAGAGCAGAAAGCTTTACCAACGAAGGAAAATGGTTGGTTCTGCAGGAGCCTCTCTCTCTCATTCAAAGCAGTGTCTGCCATTATGGTAATGAGAGGATGGAGGGCTACCTCTGTGTCCAGCCTGGATTACAACGGCTCAATGGTGTAACTAAGGGAGAAATAAATGAGAGTGTGGCTATAAATGTGCTAACAGGCCCTCTGAGAGGATGTTAAATGATCTGCAAAATACATACAAAAAGTAGAGTTAAAAGATGGGGTCTGTCATGCATAAATGAGGCACAAAGATTTAAGGACATTTCAATTGAGAAATGTGTAAATGGAGCAGCAATTTCACTGTAATTATCACAAATAAGGTGAGATACTCTATATAGACACTCTATGTCTAGGTTGTAGGAATAAGGAAAGGACACACACACACACAGACATACACACACTTCTTGTTTCATAGATGGCGGGGTTAGGAATGAGGGTCAGCTGGGATGATAATTTGTTTTGCTGCGATGTGGATGGAGCTGGTATGGCTCCCTGACTCCTGAGGGCAGGGGGTTGGGATAAATCACTGGTACAGTCCATAAGAGTGACCCCCTACCGCCCCCAGACACAAACACAACTGTCAGCCACACAATCAGCCTGCTGGAAATGAATAGACCATGAGGACTTCCTGATCCCCAGGTTACAAGGCTGAAAACCCTCAGGTTCATCTTCACTCCTACACAGGTGGATTCTAGTGGGCTCTGAAGAGCAGGACAATTGTTACTTATTCATTCTTCACGTCACTAGATTTGCAGTAGTCCGGACAGGAGATGACAAGTACCTGGATTAGCACCTGCAGCGCTTCCTGTGTGAGGTAGGGTCGTACTCTACGGATGTAGCGAGTCACTGCTTTGATGTTTGCAGAGAACGACAGGGTGTTGTCCAGGGTCACGCCAAGGTTCTTTGCACTCTGGGAGGGGGACACTGTGGAGTTGTCAACCGTGATGGAGGGGGGAAGCAGAAAAGTAGTTGAGTGTCATGTTAGGATATGACGGCGCCGAGTGACTTGGTGTATAGAGGGAAGAGGAGAGGACCTAGAACCGAGGCCTGGGGAACACCAGTAGTGAGAGTACGTAGGTAGGATACAATCCAAGAGTGTGCATAGCCTGATAACGCCCAGTCCTGAGAGGGTGGCGAGGAGGATCTGATGGTTCACGGGGATAACTTTTATTTTTGCACTTTTATTTATTTTACATTACTACGATTTATGTTTCCTGTTTGTTAAGAATAACATTCAGGTAGCCTAGTTATTTGGGTTTTGGAGCACACAGTCGATGACGTGACATGCAACCATTGGTTGATGCAATAGAACGTTTGCATTGTAGCAGAGAGAGGGAGGCGAAACGAGAGCCCTACCTCTGCCCAAAATGTATCCACGTTAAGCAGATCCTTAATTATTAAGCAGGTGAGGAGATTTTGTATGGGGAGCAATGAGAGAGTGTCAAATGAAGTCAAGTTAAACATGAATTGCTATTTTGATATGTGAGGCTTAATTGCTTTAATAGAAGTTTCATAATGCTTAGGCTTTTACTAATGTACTGATATAAGTGCAATGCACCCATCATCCCGGCAACTTGATAAAAAAAACACTTTATATCGGAAGTTGTCCCTGTCGAAATTCGAGATGTCTATGCATATTCCTGAGTCTAGAATAGCATCTCACTCCATTGAATACTGGCAGTTGACGTCAACACCCCTCATTCATTTTTTTTTTCTCAAATAACGAGATGTATCAACCAATCCAAAGCGAGAAATAGGCGGGAGATGGACAGCCTGCCGTTCCACTCTGTGGACAACCAATCCCGTTGCTAGGGTGGAGACACAAGCATCATTATATCCATATCTCTGAATGTAGTCTGCCTAGAACCCGACCAATACCAATGACAGGTGGATCCTCATATGAAACAAAATGATCCCTCAAAATGAGATTATTTGACATAAAAACAAATATAATGGTAATAGTATAATGCATAGCACAAAACGTTGTCACTGACATTTCAGAATGGATCATCCCAAACAATGCACACACTCTTCTCGGTAAACTTAAAGTAGTGCATGAGACAGGGTGTGCTGTCTAGAACACCTAACTAAAATTACACAAGACTGCGTGTATTGGCGCATTTCCAAGGGATGATGGATGCGAGACTCTACCCGTAGGCTAGTTGAGAAATATTTAAGCTTTGTTTTGATTTTAAATCAACCAGTGTTGGGGAAGCTACTCTGAAAATATAGTTCACCAAGCTACACTAAAGCTACACTTAATAAAATATAGTTTACTTAACTTCTTTGAAAAAGTAGTTTGCTTTGTGATAAATTATCATATGTAAACATGAAATGTCACAGACGACAAATTGCAATTAACAGATCACTCTGGATTCAGATCTTAACAGAATGTTAATAAAATTATGTTTCAAGTGACAATTAGGCAGGTCTGATGCCAAAAAAGAAAGAAAAGTAATGCCTACTTCACCCATATTTTATTTTATTTTTGCAAAAATGTATTAACTTCTGAAAACACTACCAATATTTGAATTTAGTTCAACGACCTATCTATTGCAAAATATAGTTCAATTACTAGTTAATTATTATGGCTGGGGGCAGTATTGAGTAGCTTGGATGAATAAGGTGCCCAGAGGTGCCCAGAGTAAACGGCCTGCTACTCAGTCCCAGTTGCTAATATATGCATAGTATTAGTATATTTGGATAGAAAACACTCTGAAGTTTCTAAAACTGTTTGAATGATGTCTGTGAGTATAACATAACTCATATGGCAGGCAAAACCTGAGAAAAAATCATACCAGGAAGTGGAAAATCTGAGTTTGGTCGTTTTTCAACTTATTCCCTATTGAAGATACAGTGGGATATGGGTCATGTTGCACTTCCTAAGGCTTCCACTAGATGTCAACAGTCTATAGAACGTTCTTTGATGCTTCTACTGTGAAGTGGGGCTGAATGAGAGGGGAATGAGTCAGAGGTCTGGCAGAATGCTTTGAGCTCGTGACGCTCGTTCACGTGAGAGCGAGCTCTGTTCCATTTGCTTTTCTGAAGACAAAATAATTCTCCGGTTGGAACATTATTGAAGATTTATGTTAAAAACATCCTAAAGATTGATTCTATACATCGTTTGACATGTTTCTACGGACTGTAACAGAACTTTTTGACATTTCGTCTGCTTCGTGACTTTGGATTTGTTTACAAAACGCTATTTGCACATATATGATGGACATTATCGAACAAAACAAACATTTATTGTGGAACTGGGATTCCTGGGAGTGCATTCTGATGAAGATCATCAAAGGTAAGTGAATATTTATCATGTTATTTCTGACTTCTGTTGACTGCACAATATGGCGGATATCTATTTGGCTGGTTTGGGCTCTGAGCGCCATACTCCGATTATTGCATGGTTTGCTTTTTCCGTAAAGCTTTTTTAAAAATCTGACACAGCGGTTGCATTAAGGAGAAGTGGATCTAAAATTCCATGTATAACACTTGTATCTTTGATCAACGTTTATTATGAGTATTTCTGTAAATTGATGTGGCTCTCTGCAAAATCACTGGATGTTTTTGGAACTACTGAACATAACGCACCAATGTATACTGAGATTTTTTGATATAAATATGACCTTTACTGAACAAAACATACATGTATTGTGTAACATGAAGTCCTATGAGTGTCATCTGATGAAGATCATCAAAGGTTAGTGATTCATTTGATCTCTATTTCTGCTTTTTGTGACTCCTGTCTTTGGCTGGAAAAATGGCTGTGTTTTCTGTGACTTGGCGGTGACCTAACATAATCGTTTGTTGTGCTTTCGCTGTAAAGCCTTTTTGAAATCGGACACTGTGGTGGGATTAACAACAAGATTACCTTTAAAATGGTATAAGATACTTGTATGTTTGAGGAATTTTAATTATGAGCTTTCTGTTGTTTAAAATTGGCGCCCTGCACTTTCACTGGCTGTTGTCATATCGATCCCGTTAGCGGGATCTCAACCAATAGAAGTTTTAAACTACATGTAGTTCACTACTCCCCAACACTGAAATCAACAACCAATATTTATATCAATATGATGCATCTGTCCCTGCGTTATTCTCTGGGTTGAGAAGACGATTCATTTACAGCATAACTTTTATTTATTTGGCACTACTAGGCAGGCCTACGTTTTCAGATGCTTCAAAAAGTTTGACTTTCATAACATTTTAGAGGCCATGCTACTTTTTTCTTTGTCTGTAGAGGCCAGCCAACTCCAGACTGTGATCTTATGAGGAAGGCGGAGGTGTATGTTTCATGATGAACTACTCATGGTGTGATTGTGGTAACGTATAGGAACTCAAGTCCTTTTGTTCTCCCTATTTGGAAAACTTCACTAACAAATGCCGACCGCATTACCTCCCAGGAGAACTCTCTTCGGTCATCTGAGGAAAGCGCTACCAAAGTCTTATTAACACATTGCCTGCTCTACTCGTTCATCAAAAAATCTTTACCATTGCTACTCCCCCTTCTGGGACGGTTACAAGGCCCTCCCCCACCCTCCCAGATCATGCATCTATTCTGCTCCTCCCTTCCTATAGGCAAATACTTCAACAGGAAGTTCCCAAGGTAAGGACTGTTCAACGTTGGTCTGACCAATCGGAATCTATGCTTCAAGATTGTTTTGATCATGCAGACTAGGATAGGTTCCGGGTTGCCTCTGAGAATTAGATTGACATACACTAAGTGGCCAGTTTATTAGGTATACCACCCCGTTCACGAAAAGGGTTCGCTCCTACAGACAGTGAGTCACGTGGCCGTGGCTTGCTTTATAAAGCAGGCAGACCGGCACGCGAGGCATTCAGTTACTATTTGATTGAACTTTAGAATGGGCAAAACTAGTGACCTAAGCGACTTTGAGTATGATATGGTCGCAGGTGCCAGTCCAGTATCTCAGAAACGGCAGGCCTCATGAGGCTTTTCTCTCATGACAGTGTCTAGGGTTTATTGAGAATGGTGCAACAAACAAAAAACATCCAGTCAGAGCGCCAGTCCTGGAGGCGAAAAAAGTTAATTGATGAGAGGTCGAAGGAGAATAGCAACAATCGCACTTGTCAGCAGGCAGGCCACAAACAGGCAAATAATGGCGCAGTACAACAGCGGTATGCAGAACGTCATTTCGGAAAGCACAACTCTTCAGTCCTTGTCATGGATGGGCTATTGCAGCAGACAACCACACCGGGTTCCACTTCAATCAGCTAAAAACAAAAAGAAGCGGCCCAAGTGGGCACACGACCACCAACACTGGACAATTGAGGAGTAGAACAACATTGCCTGGTCCAAAGAATTCCCGTTCCTGTTGCGTCATGCTGATGACAGAGTCAGGATTTGGCGTAAGCAGCACGAGTCCATGGCCCCATCCTGCCTGGTGTCAACGGTACAGGCTGGTGGCGGGGGTGTAATGGTGTGGGGAATGTTTTCCTGGCACACGTTAGGTCCCTTGATACCAATTAAGCAACGTTTCCATGCCCCCCAAAAATCAGGATTTTCTGGAGGCAAAGGGGGGTCCGACATGGCACTAGATGGGTGTACCTAATAATCTGGCCAATGAGTGTCTACGCTGTCTCGTGACAGTTCATCAGGAAGTGCATAGGGGATGTTCCCACGGTGATGATTAGAACGTATCCAAACCAAAGACCATGGATAGATGGCAGCGTTCGCGCTAAACTGAAAGTTCAAACAGGCAAAACGTCAGTACACAGACAAAGTAGAGTCGCAATTCAACTGCTCAGACACGAGACGAATGTGGCAGGGACTCCAGACAATCACAGATTATAAAGGGAAAACCAGCCACGTTGAGGAAAACACAGTGCCGCCGATGCTGGCCACCACCGCACTGTGAGCTCTCGTTCTCCGTGGCCAACATGAGTAAGATATTTAAGCATGTTAACCCTCGCAAGACTGCCGGCATATACGACATCCCTAGCCACGTCCTCAGAGCATGTGCAGACCAGCTGGCTGGAGTGTTTACAGACATATTCAATCTGTCCCTATCTCAGTCTGTTGTCCCCACTTGCTTCAAGATGTCCACCATTGTTCCTGTACTCAAAAAGCAGAGGTAACTGAACTAAATGACTATCGCCCTGTCATCATGAAGTGCTTTGAGAGGCTAGTTAAGGATCATATTAGCTCCACCTTACCCGACACCCTAGACCCATTGCAATTTGCATACTGCCACAACAGATCCCCGGATGAAGCAATCGAACTGCACATTGCCCTATCCCATCAGGACTAGAGGAATACCTATGTGAGAATGCTGTTCATCGATTACAGTTCAGCCTTTAACACCCTTGTAACCTCCAAGCTCATCACTAGACTCAGGGCCCTTGGTCTGAACCCCGCCCTGTGCAACTGGGTCCTGGACTTCCTGACAGGCCACGCACGTCTCCAACTCAATCATCAAGTTTGCAGAAGATACAACAGTGGTAAACCTGATTACCAACAATGACAAGGCAGCCTACAGGGAGGAGGTGAGGGCCCTGGTGGAGTGGTGCCAGGAAAATAACCTCTCCCTCAACGTCAACAAAATGAAGGAGCTGATCGTGGACAGAAGACAGCAGAGGGAGCACGCCCCAATCCACATTGACGAGCCACAGTGGAGAGGGTATAAGTATTCAAGTTCCTTGTATGCACATCACTGACAATTTTTACATACTGTTTTACTGTTCATACTGTATGTATATACTGTATTCTAGTCAAGGCCTATCCTATATAACTACTGCTGTACACACCTTTCTATTCATATACTGCCCATAATGTCTATACATAGACTTTATATACAACAGTAAGTGGACACCCCTTCAAATGAGTGGATTCGTCTATTTCAGCCACACCTGTTGCTGACAGGTTTCTAAAATTGAGCACACAGCCATGCAATCTCCATAGACAAACATTGACAGTATAATGGCCTTACTGAATAGCTTAGTGACTTTCAATGTGGCACCGTCATAGGATGTCACCTTTCCAACAAGTCAGTTTATCAAATTTCTGCCCTGCTAGAGCTGCCCCGGTCAACTGGTAGGCCGTCATTGCAAATAATAATTTGTTCTTAACTGACTTGCCTAGTTAAATAAAGGTTAAATAAAATAAAACTGTAAGTGCTGTTACTGTGACGTGGAATTGCCTAGGAGCAACAACGGCTCAGCCGCGAAGTGGTAGGCTACACAACTCACAGAACGGGACCGCCAAGTGCTGAAGCGCCTAGCGTGTAAAAGTTGTCTGGGATGAGATGTTCGACGAGCAGGTGTCCAAATATTTTTGGTAATGTACTGTATATATTTATATTCTAATATTTCTATATTTCTTAATTAGTTTATTTTTATTTTTGGGGATTTGTGTGTATTGTTTTGTATTGTCAGGTATTACTGCACTGTTGGAGCTAGTAACATAAGCATTTCGCTACACCCATGATAACACCTGCTAAATATGTGTATGCGACCAATAAAATGTGATTTGATTTAATTCATGATGAT